>NC_083116.1:19664494-19926994 GCF_949774975.1 Lagenorhynchus albirostris
CTTGGCACACTGATGAGGATAAAGCACACGGCCGGCATGACTTACTACATGTTTTGTGATATGCCTTGTAGACTTTGTAGGAACCCAGAAAAATGCTTCCTGCCTGTTGGATTGGACTAAATTAAGGTCTACCCTGAATACCTCAATCTTTATAAGTAAAACTACTGACAGTGGAACATAGCTCATGACCTTTCTCTGCCATTGCATTCCCTAAACCTAAAAGATTTCTTCTATTCTATATTGGCACCTCTTTAAATCATGGCTTTAAATTTTTTTTAACCTCTGAGTACTTTCACTTGATGACAGGCAACTCTGAGGACTAAAAGGAGGTATCCTGTAGAAAGTGACAAAACTGTCCTCTTAAATTGGGACTGCCTCTTAGCACCCCACTGAGAATCAGAGCATCTCAGTGACCTAATCAACTAAACTGACTTTTTCTTGACCTAGGCATAAAAGCTACAATTCCTAAGTTAGGGGTTTCATCAAGGTAGAAGGGTCTGACATTGAACCTTTTCTACCAGTTGCCTCAGGGAATAAGCCAGCTGGTGACTTCCTCGCATCCCAAAGTACCTGTTATTTGTCTCATTGTCATCCTGCTTCCAGCAGCAGACACTGTCTCACTCTGGTGAGAGAGAAGTTATAAAGTAAGAAGAAAAGGTCCCCACTTTCAGGGAGCTAAGGCACTCACCCTGGTAGCATCTGCCAAGCAGACTAGTTTGATAATGAGTCTTTTTCATTGGTTTACTTTCCTGATTTACATGTGTGTGAGGCTCCTGCTGATACAATTTGAAAGGGTAATAAAAAGAAGGCTGAAGTCCCTCCCCTTACTAAAAGTTTACTGACAGTGCTGTGTTGTGGGACTTTACTGACAGTGACTTTACTTTACTGACAGTGCTGTGTTGTGGGAACTCTTTTTCTATAGAATCATTCAAAACCTGTGTGTTTCTCTTACCGAGATCCTGGCCTAGATTACAAGTTAAACTTTGGATGGCATATAAGAAGCTAGAGCCATAGCAGTAGGCACCAAGAAACTCCCTTGCATTCTCCCTAATGTGAGATTTTTATACCATTGGACCAGAAGAAAGGGTACATGGTGATTACGTACTAGCATTCTCGTGAAATGAAATACTGTGATTGCTAAAATAACTTTCTAGATTTCCAGGCCTATCATTCCAAACCCCAAAGAACTGGTTGCAGATAGATGTTCAAGTTATCTGCATACCCTTGTTTTAGGACCCATTTGCACTAACACTAGCTATTGGCTTTCAGCCATCAAACCCCATGCTAACAAAATTTGGATCAACCTAATTTGTATTTCCATTATGTAGCATACAATAGACATTGATTAAGAGCCTGTGTTTGTGCTTTGCTTCATTGGCTTGAATGATATCTCAGAATCAAATTTCTGTGTAAGTGTAGGAGCTATCTTCCTATCCTCTGCTCCTTTCCATTCCTTCATCTGGCCCATTCCCCACCGAGTATCCTGTTAATTTTCAAAGTATGGGTAAGTACAATTTTGTTACACAATTCATAAGGAACTTTGCTTTTATTATAGTCATGTTTCTATCATAAAACATGAGTAAGATGAATTTAAGTCCACATAAATTTTTTGGAAACTATATAGTTAGATAATTAACGTTCAATAATTTATGATTTGCCTACTTTATGATAAATCAAAAATGTCAGCTGGTACAAAAATGATTCTTTTCAGCATTTTCTTCTGTCTAGAGTTTCAGTTTTATTCTATGTTAAAAGTGCTTTGTCCTCCATTGTGGAGCAATATGTGAATTTCTAAGCTTCGCAAAAAGTTACCACTAGAATAGACTTAAAGGCATTATAATGCATTTTGAGAAGTCACTAACAGTTCACTGTTTAGATTAAATATCACACAGGTCTACTGTGGGCAATAGTGTGGTATAAAAACTTTAGGAAGGCTATCTTACCTTTTTTTATGTACTCTATCAGTGATGTGACCCAGTCAATTTCAGGTAGAGAATTACAAATGAAAATTTCTGGAAAATGTTTTTCCATGTCATTGCCACTCTTTTGGCTTCAGCACTGGATCCAACTATCAGGATGGGAAAAGGGGCAGATCTGGGAGGCAGCTATTTCTCTTGCTGCCTGCACTTCAGTGGCTCAAAGTCCTCCTGTTGCCTGCTCCTGTGTCCAAGCTAGGTAGAATGCCTTCCTTAGGTAAATGCCACCTTTTAGTCCTTCGCTCTGAAGGTATTTGTTAGGATTTGATTCCAAAAGTAGAGCTTTTTTGATCCACCAGAGAATATAGAAAATAGGCATCTTAGATATCAAGTGCTTTACTTTTCAAAGAATTAAAATCTCACTTGCTTTACTTAGAGGTAGTGTCATTTACTGAACGCTTACCTTAAGTTTATTGCAGTATAGTATCCTATAGCCTCTATTGTTCTCTCTGCCTTATCTCCATTCATGTGACTTAGTATCGATATTTACAGAAAAAGTAATGGTACGGACCTTAGTTTCTCTGTAGCTAAGAAGGATTGTCTAGTTAGAGGGCTCTAGGCTCTGCCACTTTGCCTGCCTGCTGAATACTTAGAGCAAGCTTCTCCCTAGTTTTTCTTACCCTCATTTCATTATCAGCTAAAAGAACTGGTAACTCTTGTTTCTGAAGTATTTTGAGGCATTGAGGTAAAATTTGCCCATAGGTCCGTTATTTTTCTAGGGATTTTTTGAAGGTGTGAAAGATCTCTAGATAAGCTGTATTACTTAGTTATTGAACATTTTATACTTCTAAGAAGAGATTATGCTTTCTTGCCCAGCTGGAAGCAGAAAAGATGCTTTGCGGATGCTGAGCAGATACAGAGCGTGTCTTAGCTATCAGTTAGATCTTCCGGCCCTGGGACATTTCCCTAGAAGGAACACAATTTACTCTTCTGAGAAACACAATTTAAACTTTCCCAGAGTTAGACAACATGTTTGTGAATTGAGAGTTGGTCTCTGCTTATACCCTCTGACAGTCTACATTTTTGTTAGGCAGCTAGGAGAGCCACAACTTTTCCTGATGAAGTAAGTTGTACAATATTTGAATTTGCCAGTGTCAAACCTCATTATGATCACCTTTCCAGTAACAGCTCTTTGATAACTGAAATCCAGACTCCTGAGAAAGGATGAATTCTTAGAAATGGCAATTCCGTTATTGTTCTCTGTGCAATAAGACATAGCAAATGTCTATCTTGACACAGTCCTTTAAAGTTCATTTTTCTCAAACAAGTCATTATTTTCTTCTATTTTAAGTAATGCCTCTGCAGCACATTGAGGGATCCTTTGATAGTATTTCTATTTTCTATTTCTTCTATTTTTCCTTTACTTCTTAACTCTCAGTGATAACACTGAATAGCTCACTTTTTAATAGGTACTTTTATTTATATTTAGTGTAAACTTAACTTGATATAGAAATCATTATTTTTCCTGATAAAAGGAATAAAAAAGGAGAATATTAGTTGAGATAGTGATTAACTGTAGCATTAATTATTAAGAAATCCATTTAAAATACTTATAATCTCCCTAAATGGAGGCAATTTTCACCAGACGGCTTTGCACATTTTCTGTATTATGGCCCAAGTGCAGCTAACCTAGGCAAGGAATTCTCAGCTCACTGCTGAGGAGCCTCTGACAGGCATTAAGTGGCCTTTAAATGATTGCAAGCTGTTCCAAAATGGAGTTCTCATGCTTGATTTTTTTTGAAAAAGTGACTTTTCCAGTGTGATCTCAATCATTTCCGATGTTCTTTATGCCTTTCTGCAGATCTGTGTTTACATCTGGTAGCACTTCCCTTCAGCCTGAAGAACTTTCTTCAGTTTTTCTTATAGTGCAAGTCTTTGGGTGACAAATACTCGCATTTACATTTGTCTGAAAATATATGTATCTCATCTCCATTCTTGAAAGAATTTTTCTCTGAATATAGAATTCTGAATAAATAGATAATTTTTATTTCTTCTTGCACTTTAAAGAATTGTTTCCCTAACTTCTGGTCTTTATTGTTTCTGAAAGAAATCAAAGCATTCAAATTGTTTTTCCCCTGTTTATAATATGTTGGTTTTTTCTGGCTGCTTTTAAAAGTTTCTCTTTTTTCCTTTATTGATATATAATTGACATACAGCACTGTATAAGTTTAAGGTGTACAGCATAATGACTTGACTTACATGTATTGTGAAATGATTGTCACAATAAATTTAGTTAACTAAAGAGTTAGAGTTTCTCTCTATGTTTCATTTTCAGCAGCTTGACTATGGTGTTCCTAGACATACTGTTTTTCCACACATATTCTGCTTGGGGTTCACTGAGTTTTTTGAATATATAGATTAATATATTTCATCAAATTTAAGAAATCCTCAACTATTTTTTCTTCAAATATTTTGAATCATTTAATCTCTCCTCTCTTTCTGTGATTCCAGTTAGTTTCTCTGTTCTTCAGATTTGATAAATTTGTATTGTTCTCTCTTTAAGCTTTCTCTGTATACTGTCTTCTCTATTCTACTGTTAAGCTCATCCAAAGTTTCTATTTCTCTGCTAAGATTTCCCATCTTTTCATTCATTATTAACATATTTCCTTTACATCATTGAGATAGTTATGATTAGCTGCTTTAACTCCTTGTTCTGCTAATTTCCATATCTAGTTCAGTTCAAGCTTGGTTTCTGTTGATTGTCTTTTCTCTTGAAAATGGGTCATCTCAACCTAGTTCTTGTAGGTATGTCAATTAACTGGGGGCTTTACCTGCTTATTGTGAATATTTTGCTTTTAAGTCTTTGGATTCTGTTATATTCTTTCAAAGAATGTTGATTTTGTTTTCTTTTGTTTTAATGGTCAATTTACTTCATTGAATTTAAGCTAGAAATTGTCTCTCTTAGATGGCAACTCAAATCTCAGTTCAGTTTTTTAGCCTAGCTGGGTTGTTTGGAATCTGCCATGTGCTTTCATGGTTCAAGGGTCATGCAGAAATTTGTACAGTTCTTATACACAGAATTTGGATCCCTCTCTCTTTGGCTATCTACTTTCTGGGATCCCCTCCTCACTTTCCATTGGCTTCCAGTGGTTGCCCTGAACTCTCTCCTTTATTTCTTTAGGATATGAAGACATTGGATTTTCTATCTAAAATTTAGCCACCATATGAGGTGCTAGCTGTTGTCTGCTCTCAGACTAAAAGTCTCTTTAAAACTGGAAGACCCACACCCTTCTTCCAAGTGTCGGCTCCTCTTCAGAATATGCCTGTTTTTGTTCATTCTCCAATGGCATCAAGTAGTTAGGGATTTGGTTTGGTTTGGTTTTTTGTTCACAGAATATAGATATTATCCACAGAAGGGTTGATCTGGTAGGAGTTCAGTCCTGACAGCTCATTTTTACTCTAACTACTAAACCTGCAAATGTTTGATTAAGAGTTCTGTTGAGTAAGACTGTAAAGGGAGAGAGAAGAGGTTAGAAAGCAGCAAGATCAAAGGATTTGACATGGGAAGGTGAACATGGCAGAACCTTAAGGGAAAGTCCAGAAATCCATGTAAGAGGTGGAAGGTATTTCATGGTCAATGGTACTCTCTAAAATGGGAGGGATACAAGAATCATCGGCTGCTAGAGCTCTGGGTATGGAAAGAAAGCCTATGCAGGACAGAGTGTACAAAGTTTGCTTTGTGTATTGAGACTGTCCTCAGCCTCAACACGCCCCTTTGCCTTTGCCTTTGCCTTTGCCTTTGCCTTAAGACTACTCTGAAGTTTTGTTATACGTTTAAAAAGACCCTGCTTTACCTAGTCCTTAATTCTGTTTATTTCCTCAACATTTTCAAGGCTTTCCCACCTAAAAAGCATACCTTTTAACCTTAGGAAATTCGCAACATACATAATGATGAATTAATGGGAATCAGGCGAGAAGAAGAAATGGAGATGTCTGATGATGAAATAGAAGAAACAACAGAAACAAAAGAAACTGAGGAATCAGGTAAAGATTATTCTGCTTTGCTTTATTTAACTAACACCTACTGGAAGGGATGATATTTTAAAACCATTAACAACCAATAAGGTATGGGCACAAACCCATCAGACTGGAAGCAGCTAGAGACAATTGGTAAGGCCGTATAAGTACACACTGGCTGAATGTCAACCCTGTGGCTACAGGACTTACTGTGGTCTTAGTTTACTGCCATCTTTCATCATAGTACCTAACTAAAAGTGGGCTTTCTCTTCCTAGGAGCATTGGACATTTAGGTGGTATTGTTCTATATTTGGCTTGGACTTATTAATAAGACGTTCTACAGTAGAAACTATAAGACAGTTTATGTATAAATAGGTAACTAGCCAAACTTTTAGGAAAAAAGTTAGATCCCTACATCACTTATACTTTACACCAAAATTAATAGCAGATGGATTGAAGATTCAAATGACAAAATACATATATAGCAAAAGAAATGTTGGAAAATGTAGGAGATGGTTATATAATTTTGGATGAAGATCTCCAAAGATAGAAATCTTAAAGGATATTTTTGATATATGTATCTGCATAAAAATTAAATATTTCTCTTTAACAATCACAAAGTTAAAAGAGAACCGAGGGCTTCCCTGGTGGCTCAGTGGTTAAGAATCCGCCTGCCAATGCTAGGGACACAGGTTTGAGCCCTGGCCTGGGACGATCCCACATGCCCCGGAGCAACTAAGCCCATGAGCCACAACTACTGAGCCCACGTGCCACAACTGCTGAAGCCCGCATGCCTAGAGCCCATGCTCTGCAACAAGAGAAGCCACAACGAGAGGTCCGCGCACCACAAAGAAGAGTAGCCCCTACTCGCCGCAACTGGAGAAAGCCCATGCACAGCAACAAAGACCCAACACAGCCAAAAATAAAAACAAATAAATAAATAAATTTATTTTTAAAAAAAAGAGAGAATCTACAAACTAAGTGGAAATATCTACAGTATATGAGTCTACCTATCTGCTGCCTTCCATTGTGGTTACCTGGAGGTTTATTAGGAACCAAATAGGGATCTACAAACAGTTGTCTGGATAAGGCCTTTTGCTTTTACCTAGTATAGTCAGGACCTCACTGTGAGATGATAGCCATGGTATGGGTCCCCAGTAGAACTCAAATGGCAAACCTGTTGAACAATATAAGACACCACCCTTCAATTTCATAACAAATCATCTTGGAGGGGGGTTACCATGGGCGAGATTAAAACATCAGCTAAAAGATGAGTGTTTTCAGGTAAACCATTCTATACAATCTTAGCAGTCAGTAAAGCACAGTGGACAAGACACTGGACCTAAAGTTAGAACACCTGAGTTCTAGTCCAAGCTCTGCCTTTCTTGACATAGAAAGGACTTCTTCCTCAGTGAGCCTCAGCTTCCACACTTATAAGAAATACATTATAAAAACTATCTAACAAAGATTTTATAATGGTTAAGTGAATTCATTCACTCCTTTAATAACTATTACATTCCCAGCCCTGTGCTAGACATTGGAGATATGGTAGTATACTGCCCCCACTGTGTGTGTGTGTCTGTGTGTCTGTGTGTCTATGTCTCTGTGAGTGTCTGTGTGTCTGTGTGAGACAGATAGAAAACAGATTGATTATAATGCAAATCAGAATTTATTGGTTCCTGTACTTGCATATTGAAGTGAGCAGCTCTAGCCACTTGAGTGATCCCAGAATCTTCACTCCATGAACAAAAACTCTTAAGGAAAGAAAATCACCAAGTCAGAATTTTTAAAAAGCATTCATTAGCTGTTACATCTGAATTTCCTCTATTTTTGCCATATGTTACATCCCTAAACATATAAACCTCCGTATATATTAAATAAACCCTTTGTAATCAGTGAATAGTTAATATTTTCAGAACAGCAAACTAATAACTGCAGATACATACTATAAACTTATAGCCAAGATAAACAAAAAATTTAATAATAATTGAGCTATTCAAATTATTTAAGTGTTTAGCCAGGATATTTTATAGCTGATTAATCTTTGATTTGTAGGATTGTCTCCACCTCAGTATCTGCAGTATTTTATACAGTATAAATCCACTGTTACCCTGAAATGAATGCGACCGTAAGTTTGAGCATCCACTTGATAAGTTGCTGAGTTTGAGGAATTACTGGGGGAGGAGAGGGGTATATGGGAGATTCAGATTGAATGTACTTACTAGGGTTATATAATTGCATTTTGCTTCTGTATCTCTTTTGAGTTAAAAGCTGTATTGGCTACTGCACAGAATCTTATTTCTTTAGAGACTGGAAACTCCCTGACAGATCATCTTATAGCTATTTTCTTTCCTGTTCCACATGCCAGGATGCTGCTTTGTCAAATAAAGCTATGTACAATGGACTTAATGGAGCTTACCAAATAGCTTTTCTCCCAGAAGGTTTCAATTCATTTTAATTCAAGGACTTCTGTGCATTTTTCTTCCCCTTGATCGTATCTAATTTTGTTATTGCATGTCTGTAGTACTCAACTGCAGAAATCCTGCTCAGTGTGAGCCGGTGAGCAGGTCCTCAGTTTTTATCTAAATCAGCTACATGTTTTAGTTATCGCTTGGTTCCAATGAAAAGCTTAAGCAACTAGAACTCAAAAGATTTTTTTTTCTCTCTCTCCATGCTACCAAACTTGAATTTCAGGAGCCTATAGCATGTTTTTGGTTAAATATACTTCCCAGTCTGAGTCAAAGCTAGCAGTCTGTTACCTTTCCTTGAAGTGCCACAAAATTTCTGTTCTGTGAGATTCTCTATGGTAGCTAAGCCCATATTTGTGATTCAGAACTGGAAATACTCTTGCCATGGAAGAAAAGACCGCTGTGCTCAAAGCAATGTGTTGAAGAGGGAGAATCACATCAAAGCAAATCATGATGGTGTGAAACTACTTCATTCTATTAACCATGATGGAAAGTACATGTACCCAGTAAACATAAGGATAGCTGTTCCCTTTCAGCATCTGTCTTCTGCCTTCTTCACTTAAATTGGTGGTTTTCAGATTTGGTATATATATATATAAGAATCATTGGGTTACCTTTTAAAATTCAGATTTCTGTGCTATAGAGTCTGCTTCAATAGGCCTGTAATAGGGTTTGGGAATCTAAATTTTATCAGCCATCCTAAATGAATTATATGATCGTGGTCCAGGGAGCACATTTGGAAAACATTGACTTAGACTAATTCTCCATTGTTCTAGCCAAAGTTTTCTCTTCCACTGGTATCCAATCTCCTTCCTTCTCTCCTCCTACCTCCCAGTATTCCCACTTTAGGAGTTTGATCAGTTAGTTAACAAGCATTATATCCTATCAGCTGATAGAAATAAAGATGTAATATACGTAAACATACATAAAATGTAAGAAATACCACTTGGTGCTAACCTGGAAGGTACTGATTAGAATGCAGCCAGGGCAAGAGAGTGTGGGCCAGAGTAGTCGCAGTCAGTGAAAATTGATCAAGGCCTTGAAAGATGAACAGGCTTGGATGAAAGGCAAGAAAGTAAGAAAGCATCTTGATGCAGAGAGGGAGAAGGAGCACAGCTCAAAGAGGGAAATAAGAATGATGTGATTAGGGGTATAAAAGACTGAGTGGGCAAGATGAGCCTAGACCATAGGGGACATGAATGCCAAGCTTAGACTTAGCATAGTAGGCAATATGTCACTATAAGCATGTCTTTCAACCATGGCACTTGTATGATAAAAGCAACATGAATTGTATATTTTAGGAGATAAGTTTGGATTGATAGAGACAAACCAGAGACTTTTATAGGAATTGAGATATAAAATGATGATGATTGGGACTAGTGAAGGCAACAGGAAATGAGAAAAATGATAGAAGAAAAAGAGGTAACAGAGAGTATGACATTAAAGATGCTAGGAGTCATTTGGGGGGAATAAACTAAAGTCTTTTGTGCTAGATTGAATATAAATGATGAAGAATGGAAAGAATTCAGAATGAGCCTAGGTTTTCTAATCTAGGGAGAATGGAAGGTTGGTGATTTTATTAGTTTGCTAGGGCTGCTACAACAAGAACCACAAACTGAGTTGCTTAAACAACAGAAATCTATCGTCTCACAGTTCTGGAGGCTAGAAATCTGAGATCAAGGCTCTAGCAGGGTTGGTTCCTTCTGAGGGCTCTGAGGGAGAATCTGTTCCAGACCTCTCTCCAGCTTCTGGTGGTTTTCTGGCCATCTTTGGCATTCCTTGGCTTGAAGATGCATCACCCCGATCTCTGTTTTCCTGTTCACGTGACATTTTCCCTGTGTGCATGTCTGTCTCTGTGTCCAAATTTCCCCTTTCCATAAGGACACCAGTCATAGAAATCTATAAGCCCACCCCAATTACCTCATTTTAACTTGATTACCTCTGTAAAGATCATATTTCCAAATAAGGTCACATTCTGAGGGCTGCAAAGTATCTTTTTTAGGAGGACAGATTCAACCCATAACAGTAGAACTGATAGAAATGGACTGATGGATGGGACTGATTTGCAGAATATAATGAAATCAGCTTCAGACAGTAGGTAGTTAGGAAATAGATGTAAGGGATTTGTATACAAATCAGGGTTGAAGAAAGTAGAAGGCATAGAAGATAGTACAGAGGCGTTCATCTATACTCTGTTAGGAGTCAAAAAGGGAATAAACTACAAATATTTCCATAAATTTGGAGTATAAACAATAGAGATTAGTGGAATTTCATTTTTTACAATAGTCATAAGCCTGGAACACGGAAGGAACTCAATAAATGTTTGTTGAATGAATGAAAATTTTATTAAACACTTTGAAGTAGATTTTATGATATTGTGATCTTGAAAAATATGCAATAACCATAAATAATTAAATTTAACCTAGGTTTCCCTATGTGTCTTATTTTTTTCAATTAATAAACTTTAAGTTTTAGATCAGTTTTAGGTTCATTGCAAAATTGAGCAGGAAGTACAGAGTTCCCAAATACTGCCTGTGCCCATATACACACAGTCTCCCCCACCATCTACATCCCGCACCCTAGGGGTACATTTGTTACAGTAGCTGAATACATCATCATCACCCAAAGTTCATAATTTGCATTAGAGTTCACTCTTGGTATCCATTCTATGGTTTTAGAGAAATATATAAAATGTATGTGTTCACCATTGTAGTATCATACAGAATAGTTTCAGGTAACTTAATATCCTCTGTGCTGAACCTATTCATCCTTCCCTCCCCCCAAATGCCTGGTAACTACTGATCTTCCAGACTGGCATATAGTTGGGATCATAAAGTATGCAGGCTTTTCAAATTGATTATTTTTACTTAGTAATATGCAGTTACTTTTCCTGCATGTCTTTTTGTGGCTTGATAGCTCGTTTCTTTTTAGTGCCATTTATTATTCCATTTTCTGGATGCACCACAGTATATCAGTGGTTAGATAACCACTAAAGAGCATTGTGGTTGCCTCCAAGTTTTGGCAATTATGAATAAAGCTGCTGTAAACATTCATGTGCAGGTTTGTGGACAAAGTTTTTAGCTCATTTGGGTAAATACCAAGGAGCATGATTGCTGGATCATATCCTAAAAGTATGTTTAGTTTTGTGAGAAACTGCCAAACTATCTCCCAAAGTGTCTGTACCATTTTGCATTCCCACCAGCAATGAAGGGGAGTTCTTGTTTGCACCACATCCTCACCAGTCCTTGACGCTGTCATTGTTTTGAATTTCGGCAATTCTGATATGTTTCTAGTGATATCACATTCTTGTTTTAATTTGCAATTCCCTAATGATATATGATGTTGAAATCTTTTCATACGCATACTTGTCATTAGTATATCTTTGGTGAGGTGTCTGTTCAGGTCTTTAGTCCAAATGGGTTGTTCATTTTCTTATTGTTGAGTTTTAAGAGTTCATTGTATATTTTTGATAACAGTCCTTTATCAGATGTGTCCTTTGCAAATACTTTCTCTCAGTTTGTGGCTTGTCTTCTTGACATTGTCTTTCACAGAGAAGTTTCTATTTTAATTAAGTCCAGGTTATCAATTATTTCTTTCATGGGTCATACCTTTGGTGTTGTGTCTAAAAAGTCATCACCATACTCAAGGTCACCTACATTTTCTCTTATGTTATCTTCTAGGAGGTTTATAGTTTTGCATTTTTCATTTGGGTCTGTGATCCATTTTGAATTAATCTTTGTGATGTCCCGTTGTTCCAGCACATTTGTTAAAGAGTCTATTTTTGCTCCATTGTATTGCCTTTGCTCCTTTGTCAAAGATCAGTTGACTCTATTTATGGGGGTCTATTTCTGAGCTATCTAATCTATTCCATTGATCTATTTGTCTATTCTTTCACCAACACCACACTGTCTTAGTTACTACAGCTTTCTGTTAAGTCTTGAAGTCAGGTAGCATCTGTCCTCCAACTTTATTCTTCTCTTTCAATATTGAGTTGGCCATTTTGGGTCTTTTCCCTCTCTTTATAAACTTTACAATAAGTTTGTCAACATCCACAAAATAACGTGTTTGGATTTTTTTTTAACATCTTTATTGGAGTATAATTGCTTTACAATGGTGTGTTAGTTTCTCCTTTATAACAAAGTGAATCAGCTATACGTATACATATATCCCCATATCTCCTCCCTCTTGCATCTCCCTCTGACCCTCCCTATCTCACACCTCTAGGTGGTCACAGAGCACCGAACTGATCTCTCTGTGCTATGCGGCTGCTTCCCACTAGCTATCTATTTTACATTTGGTAGTGTATATATGTCCATGCCAACTCTCTCACTTCGTCCCAGTTTACCCTTCCCCCTCCCCGTGTCCTCAAGTCCATTCTCTACGTCTCCATCTTTATTCCTGTCCTGCCCCTAGGTTCTTCAGAACCTTTTTTTTTTTTTTAGATTCCATATATACGTGTTAGCATACAGTATTTGTTTTTCTCTTTCTGACTTACTTCACTCTGTATGACAGTCTCTAGGTCCATCCACCTCACTACAAATAACACAGTTTCATTTCTTTTTATGCCTGAGTAGTATTCCATTGTATATATGTGTCACATCTTCTTTATCCATTCATCTGTTGATGCACACTTAGGTCGCTCCTATGTCCTGGCTCTTGTAAATAGAGCTGCAATGAACATTGTGGTACATTACTATTTTTGAATTAGGGTTTTCTCAAAGTATATGCCCAGTAGTGGGATTGCTGGGTCGTATGGTAGTTCTATTTTTAGGTTTTTAAGGAACCTCCATATTGTTCTCCATAGTGGCTGTATCAATTTACATTTCCACCAATAGTGCAAGAGGGTTCCCTTTTCTCCACACCCTCTAGGCATTTATTGTTTGTAGATTTTTTGATGATGGCCATTCTGACTGGTGTGAGGTGATACCTCATTGTAGTTTTGATTTGCATTTCTCTAATGATTAGTGATGTTGAGCATCCTTTCATGTGTTTGTTGACAATCTGTATAGCTTCTTTGGAGGAATGTCTGTTTAGGTCTTCTGCCCATTTTTGGATTGGGTTGTTTGCTTTTTTTGATATTGAGCTGCATGAGCTGCTTGTAAATTTTGGAGATTAATCCTTTGTCAGTTGCTTCATTTGCAAATATTTTCTCCCATTCTGAAGGTTGTGTTTTTATCTTGTTTATGGTTTCCTTTGCTGTGCAAAAGCTTTTAAGTTTCATTAGGTCCCATTTGTTTATGTTTGTTTTTATTTCCATTTCTCTAGGAGGTGGGTCAAAAAGGATCTTGCTGTGATTTATGTCATAGAGTGTTCTGCCTATGTTTTCCTCTAAGAGCTTTATAATGTCTGGCCTTACATGTAGGTCTTTAATCCATTTTGAGTTTATTTTTGTGTATGGTGTTAGGGAGTGTTCTAATTTCATTCTTTTACATGTAGCTCTCCAGTTTTCCCAGCACCACTTACTGAAGAGGCTGTCTTTTCTCCACTGTATATCCTTGCCTCCTTTGTCATAGATTAGTTGACCATAGTTGTGTGGGTTTATCCCTGGGCTTTCTATCCTGTTCCATTGATCTATATGTCTGTTTTTGCGCCAGTACCATACTGTCTTGATGACTGTGTTGCTTGGATTTTGATTGGGATTGCACTGAATCCAGAAATTAGGTTGGAAATAACCTATATCTTGACAATATAAAGTCATCCTATCCATAAACATTAATCTCTCCATTTATTTAGTTCTTTGATTTCATTCATCAGAGTTTTGTAGTTTTCCTCATATAGATCTCATATGTATTTTGTTACATCTATACCTAAGTATTTCATTTTTGTTGTGTTAATATAAATGGTAGTATGTTTTGAATTTCAAATTCCACTTATTCATTTTTGGTATATAGCAAAGCAACCAACTTTTGTATATTAACTTTTTTATATATCCTGCAGCCTTGCTATAAGTGCTTATTAGTTCCAGGAGTTTTTCTATCAGTTCTTTCAGATTTTCTCCATAGATGACCATGTCCTCTGCAAACAAAGGCAATTTTATTTTTTCCTTCCCATTGTATGTTCATCTTATTTCCTTTTCTTGTCTGATTGCATTAACTAGGACTTCCAGTACAATGTTGAAAAAACAGTGGTAAGAGGGGACATCCTTGCCTTGTTCTTAATGGGAGAGATTCAAGTTTCTCACCACGATGTATGATGTTAGCTATAAGTTTTTTGTAGATGTTCATTATCAAGTTGAGGAAGTTCTCTCTTCCTAGTTTACGGAGATTTTTTTAATCATGGATAGGTGCTGGATTTTGTCAGATACCTTTTCTGCATCTATTGATACTTTCATGTGACTTTAACCTCTTTAATTTGTTAATGTAATGGATAACATTAATTGATTTTCGAATGTTGAACCACCCTTGCATACCTGGGATAAATTCCACTTGATTGTGGTGTATTTCTTTTTAATACATTCTTGGATTTGATTTACTAATATTTTGTTGAGGATTTTTGCATCTGTGTTCATGAGAGTTATCAGTCTGTGCTTTCTTTTCTTGTAATGTCTTTGTATGGTTTTGGTATCAGGGGAATGCTGACTTCATAGAATGAGTTAGGAGGTATTCCCTCTGTTTCTATCATCTGGAAGAGATTGTAGAAATTTTGTATTATTCCTTCCTTAAATGTTTAAAAGAATTCAGTAGTAAACTTATGTGGGCCTAGTACTTTCTGTTTTAGAGAATTATTAATTATTGATTCAATTTCATTAAGAGATAGAGGCCTATTCAAGTTGTCTACTTTTTTTTTTTTTTTTTTGCGGTACACGGGCTTCTCACTGTTGTGGCCCCTCTCTGGATGCGCAGGCTCAGCGGCCATGGCTCACAGGCCTAGCCGCACCGCGGCATGTGGGATCTTCCCAGACGGGGGCACGAACCCGTGTCCCCTGCATCGGCAGGCGGACTCTCAACCACTGCGCCACCAGGGAAGCCCTGTCTTCTTTTTTATATTACAGTATAGTCGCTTTACACTGCCATGTCAGTTTCTGCTGTACAGAAAAGTGAATCGGCCATACATATACATATACTTTTTAGGTTTCCTTCCCATGTTTACTTCTTGTGTGTGTTTTAACAGATTGTGTATTTCAAGGAGTTGGCCCACTTCATCTAGGTTATCAAATGTTGGACATAAAGTTGTTCATAATGTTCCTTTATTATCCGTTTAATGTTCATAGGATCTATAGTGATATCCTCTCTTTCATTTTGGACATTAGTAGTTTGTGTCTTCTTTATTTTTTTCTTAGTTAAACTGGCTAGAGGTTTATCAATTTTACTGAAAGAACCAGCTTTTGGTTTCATAAATTTTCTGTTGAGTTCCTATTTTCTATTTAATTGATTTCTGATCTATTTTTATGATATCTTTTCTTCTGCTTACTTTAGATTTAATTTGCTCTTCTTTTTCTAGGTTCCTAAGGTGGAAGCTCAGATAATTGATTTTAGATCTTTCTTCTTTTTAGATCTTTTCTAATCTATGTATTCAATGCTATACATTTCCCTCTAAGCATGGCTTTCACTGCATCTCACAAATTTTGAGAGTTGTGTTTTTATTTCCATTTATTTCAAATATTTTTAAATTTCTCTTGAGATTTCTTCTTTGACTTGTGCCTATTAGATGTGTGTTGTTTGATCTCCAGGTATTTTGGAATTTTCCATCTATCTTTCTGTTATTGATTTCTAGTTTAATTTCATTGTGGTCTGATAGCATACCTAGTGTGATTTCTATTCTTTTAATGTGTTCAGATGTGTTTTATGATGCAGAATGTGATCTATCTTGGTGCATGTTGCATGTGTGCTTGAGAAGAATGTGTAATCTGCCTTTGTTAAATGAAACAGTCTATACATGTCAACTGTATCCAGTTAATTTATGGTGCTGTTGAGTTCAACTGTGTCATTACTGATATTCTTCCTACTGGATTGTTCCACTTTTGATAGAGAGGTATGAAGTCTCTATAATAGTGGATTCATCTATTTTTTCCTTGCAGTTCTACCAGGTTTTGCTTCACTTATTTTGACACACTATTGTTAGGCTCATACACATTGTTTGTTATGTCTTCTTGTAGTACTAACCCCTTTATCACTATGTAATGCCCCTCTTTAGCCCTGATAACTTTCCTTGGTCTGAAGTCAGCTCTGTCTAAAATTAATATAGCTACTTTTACTTTTTTTTGATTAGTGTTAGCATAGTGTCTTTCTCCATTCCTTTACTTTTAATCTATATGTATATTTATATTTAAAGTATGTTTCTTAAAGATACCACTATAGTTGTTTCTTGTTTTTTTATCACTCTGACAATCTCTGAATTTTAATTGTATTTAGACCACTGATGTTTAAAATGATTATTGATGTAGTTGGATTAATATCCACCATATTTGTTACTGTTTTCTATTTATTGCTCTTGTTCTTTGTTCTTCCTTTTGTCTTCTACACTTTCCCAGCGCTTTGTGGTTTTAATTGAGCATTTTATATGATTCTACTTTCTCTTCTTTGTTAGCATATTGGTTATACTTCTTTTTTATTACTTTTTTAGTGGTTGCTCTAGAGTTTGCAATTTACATTTATGACTAATCCAAGTCCACTTTCAAATAACACTATACCAGTTTGTGGGTAGTGCAAATACCTTATGATAACATAATCCCAATTCCTTCCTCCCATTCCTTGTATCATTGCTGTCATTAATTTCACTTATACATAAGCGCACGCACGCGCACACACACACACACACACGCATACATAATTGAACACATTGTCAGTATTATTTTGAACAAACTATTATCTGTTAGCTCAAGAATAAGAAAAATTAAAGTTTTTATTTTGCCATCACTTTTTCCTTCTTTAATGTTCTTCCTTTCTTTATGTAGATCCAAGTTTCTGACTTATGTCATTTTTCCTCTGTCTTAGGAACTTCTTTTAACATTTCTTGCAAGGCAGGCCTAATAGCAACAAATTCCCTCAATTTTTCTTTGAGAAAGTATTTCTCCTTCACTTTTGAAGGATAATTTCACAAGGTACAGAATTCTAAGTTGGTGAATTTTTTTTTCTCTTAACACTTTGACTATTCTCTCTATTCTATTCTTGCTTGCATGATTTCTGAGGAGAAGTAGCATGTAATTCTTATCTTTGATTCTCTATAGGTAAGGTGTTTTTTTCCTCTGGCTTCTTTCAATATTGTTTCTTTCTCTTTGATTTTCTGAAATTTGAATGTTATATGTTTTGGCATTTATCCTGCTTGATGCTCTCTGAGATTCCTGGATCTGTGGTTTGGTGTCTAACATTAATTTAGACATGTTCTCAGTCATTATTATTTTACATATTGTTTCCGTTTCTCTCTTTTTTCTCCTTCTGATATTCTCATTATGTATACATTACATCTTTGTAATTGTCTCACAATTCTTGCATTTTCTGTTCTTGGGGGGGTAATTTTTTTTCTTTTTTCTTTTCAGTTTAGGAGGTTTCTATTGTCATATCCTCAAGCTCAGAAATTCTTTCCCCAGCCATGCCCAATCTACTAATAAGTCCATCAAGGGGATTTTTCATTTCTGTTAGTGTTTTTGATCTCTGGCGCCATGCAGCTTGTGGGAATCTTAGTTCCCCAACCAGGGACTGAAACTGGGCCCTCAGCAGTGAAAGCACATAGTCCTAACCACTGGACCACCAGCAAATTCCCAATAATAGTTGTTTTAAATTCCCTGTCTGATAACTCCAACATTTCTGCCATATCTGACTCTGGTTCTGATCCTTGTTCAGTTTCTTCAAACTATGTTTTTTAGTATGCCTTGTAATTTTTTTGTTGAAATCTGGACATGATGTACTAGGTGAAAGGAACTCTGTTAAATAGGACTTTTGTGGTATTGTGGTAAGATGTGGTAGGAGGAGAATCATGTTATAGTCCTATGATTAGGTCTCAGTCTTTTAGTGAGCCTATACCTCTGGACTTTGAACTTCACAAGTGTTTCTCAGTTTTTTCTCCCCCTTTAGGTGGGACAGAATGGCTAGAGGGGTCTGGAGCTGGTTGGTTCCCTGGGTTGGTTAGGCTCTGGTACTACCCCGGTATGTTAGGCTATGGTAAAATCATTTCTTCTGAAGGCAGCCCTTTTAAAGAAGAATATGATGCTCTGGCATATCTCAAGAGGGTTTCTTTTTCCCCTCCCCTGCTGGAAGCACATAGGAATTTTTCTCCAGTGTTCACTCTGAGGACCAGGTGGAGCCCCTGGAGATAAAACTCACAAAAGTGTAGGGACCTAGCTATGACTGGGTCTCCCTGGAGTTTTTAACTCTCAGACTTATTTACACTGAGCCTACAGCAAATTGCCAAGTACAGTTTAGGTTTTCCTACCTTGGCACTGTTTCCTGTGGCAATATCTGCTCATGGGTTTCTGTTCTGGTAAGTTGTGATTCTCTATATTCACCTGTTTGTCTCTCCAATTTTGGGTGTATGAGTTTGCCCTCTTACTTCACTTCTCTGTTGTATCTAAGAAGAATTGTTGGTTTTTTTCAGCTTGTTCAGCTTTTTACTTGTTGTTAGGATGGAGTGGTGACTTCTAAGCTCCTTAAATGCTAGACCATAAACTGTAAGTTTTTTTTCTTTTGGCCTCATTGCACGGCTTGTGGGATCTTAGTTCCCCAACCAGGGATCGAACCCGGGCCCTCAGCAGTGAAAGCGCAGAGTCCTAAGCACTGGACCACCAGGGAATTCCCCAGGAAGTCTTGTGTCTTAATTTTTACATTTACCTTTCCTCTATAGGATCAGTTAAGGCTGCATTTTTAAAAAATAACTGTCAGCCAAATTATTGTGTGGACAGTCATCAGTTCAAGACAATTAGCCTTCTATTTTATTATTACAGGCTCTTATTATTTGCAGCATTTCAAGTAAAAGTAACTGATGTTACCTAGAAATATTTTAGTGATGTTTGAGGTGAAGAATTTGAAACACAATGAGGACTTTTGTGTGTTGGAATTCTGTGTTCATTTACAAAAACGAGTCTTTGTGCTTTTGTGTCCATCTCTTGCTACCATGGCCAACTCAGATCTAAAGTTTCTCATTGAGAGGCTTTTTATACATGTCAATTTAAAACACCAAGTTTTCATGGTACTAAGGTGAACCACAACGGAATCTGGATATATGGTTTTCACTCCTTTGTATTGATTGTTTAGCCTTAGTATCACAGGCAGAAGCTCTGAAAGAAGAAAATGACAGCCTCCGTTGGCAGCTTGATGCCTACCGGAATGAGGTGGAACTGCTAAAGCAAGAACAAGGCAAAGCCCACAGAGAAGATGACCCAAACAAGGAACAGCAGCTGAAACTCCTGCAGCAAGCCCTGCAAGGAATGCAACAGGTAAAGACATTTTGGTCCTCTGAGCTTTTTGGAAGGATAGTAATCAGCTCCTCACTTGTAAAAGGGCCCCCACAAGCAAATAGAATAGCAAACCTCTTATTTTCTTGGTATTGTGTTCTCTGGCATGGCTGAGGAAGGGATTATCTATTGTAGTTCATGAAATATTCTGGTAAATGCAGAGATAGCAATGGATCACCAATTTTCAAAGAATGTGCATTCAGTAAAAAATACTTAACAATAAAACTACACTGAGCATAACCTAATCTTTTCTTTATGCTACGGAATGTACTTTGGGATCTGGACAGGGTCTCAAGGTCATTATGACGAACCTTAATTACTTAGATATGCAACAGTGCTGGTGAATAAGTATCTAGCTGACACAATGCTAAATAATACAGTCTTTTAGAAGAAATGGTGAGAATCCTACCCTTGATTTGGTTGGAAGGAGGGGTGTTATGGGTTTTTCAGTATCAGTGCTTTTGGGCACATAATACCAATGTGCTTTTGTTTTGTTTTGTTTTCAGTCATTTATGTGAATGAGTTTACCAGCACTTTATCCCAAGTATAAAAAGTAAAGTAAATAAGTGCATCCAACTGTAATTGCATTCAAATACAACATTGTGTAACAGATGGTCAATATCTAGAAGTTTTATGTAACCACCACAGCAAGCCTACTATTTAAAAGATATCAACATCTGTTTCCATATAGTAAAGGAGTAGTACTTCTGAGTAAGGGTACTATCCTCTTCTGTCTTGCCAGACTACCAGCCATTTTCCTCACAACTTAAACTGTCCAATAATTTTTTAATTGTGTGCCTTGGAATTATCTAGGGCAAAGCTTATTGATGTTTAGAAATCACAAATTGTGAACAGGGAGTCTCTTCTGGCACTAAGAGCCCCATGTTCCTATTACTTCTGCTATCATTGTCTTCCTATGTGACAAGCAATATCACATTAATATTTCACCTTTCCTATTAACAAAATGTGTGAAGTAATGCTTACCTTCCTTTTACTGTCACCGTGGAGTTTAATTAGATCAGGGATCTAGTTTAATTACATCAAATATCTTTCCACCAAAAAATACATCTCCTCAGCTAGACTTCAAAGAATTTCAACCATGTACATCGTACTGTGTCTTTTAGCTCTCCCAATGGTCTTTTGCAAGCCTCTGAAAAGCAAAACTTTGAAAACATTTTCTTGTTGTTTTCCCCTCTTACCTTGATTTGAAACCACTCCACATAAGAATGGAGTGGTTCAATTTAAAACTAGTGAACTTTTTTTTCATTCCATCACTTCAAAAACTTCGGTGAGACAATTAGGTCTCTACCTCCTGAAAAATTAATTTTACTCATTTTGATTACTTTTTATTGGACAGTAGCCTTGTAAACAATGGTAAAATTTCTCCCATCTTATCCCCGATAGATGTATAGTCTAATATGATGGTTAAGAGCATGGGCTGTGGGGTTGACTCAACCTGGGTTTAAATCCCAGCTCTGGCACTGACTATCTGAATAGTCTTAGGCAAACCATTAAACCTCTCTAACCTTCAGGCTTATGTATCACAGTTTTATTGTGAGGCTTAAATGAGATCATGCATATGAAACCCTTTGCCCAATACTTGGCACATGTTAGATGCTAAATACATAGTATTTGTAGTAATCATTAATGATGAATCCAGTTCCTTGCCTACTGATAAGGGAACTAACATTTGTGAAATTTGGATTCTTTACTACTTTTCTCACAGAAGTTGAACTTGGCTTGGAAAATGGCTATTTGTAAGAATGCTTTACACATCAAGTTCAGTTCTATGCCAAAATCAAGATATTGTCCACATAGTATTAACTGCACCCTACCCTTACGTCTGGCTGGAATAGGAAAGTTAAGTGATTAGATCAATTAGTTTCTCAGACTCTTTCTAAAATATGAACAAATCCAAAAGATTCATAAGAGCCAGATAAAATAACTTCAAGTGAAAAGTATCTTGATTTTCCCTTTAGTATCTTTGCATGGAGAAATGGTTGTGTGTACTGGGGGAAAGTGAGGCAGGCCTGCCTAATATCTAACTTCAGCCAGTGTTTTTAAGTGAAGTGTGGCTTCTTAAGACTTAATTGTCTTTGGTCTTTCTTGTAGCATCTACTCAAAGTCCAAGAGGAATACAAAAGGAAAGAAGCTGAACTTGAAAAAATCAAAGATGACAAGTTACAGGTGGAAAAAATGTTGGAAAATCTTAAAGAAAAGGTACATGAGTACTAAGTGACCCTTTTCCCTTTCCCCCCTTCCCCCTTTTCAGTGACAATGAAAATGCCCTGGAAGCTCCTACCAATAGGTATCAATGTGGAATGGTTGGTTGATTGGGGATTAAAAGCCCTTCTCCAGGGTAATTCTTGAATCAAGGGCTCTGCTTTTAGGTATGAGTCCTTGGCATTTCTAAAGGTTCTGGAGAGTACACTTCTCAATGAATAAAATGTCCGTCCATCCCTAACATTCCTCAGTCTTCCTTCTTGGAGAAGATCAGAGTATACACCTCATCCCTGCTTCATCTAGTCAAGGAAATAACAACATAGAAAGCCCGTGTGACACAAAATACTTTCAATTAAGCATTTCATTAAACGAAGGAACACAAGTACAACAGAACATTGACATGTCTTTGCCGACACTCCATCTAGTGTAATAATGAGCTGCTGCAGGTTGAAACAGCCAAAACCAAAAGGGGGGAAACTTAGAAAGCAAACAACGAGACACATTATTCTAAAGCTAGATAATAGCAACTGGGAAGGCAAAATGGGCCTTTGCCTAATGAGAGCCTGCAGCCATAGAACCTCCAGTGAGGACCTCTGAGAAAGTCTACGAACTTCTAGATGGATTAATGTATCTCAACCATGCATCAGGTGCCCAGTCTATTTAAGGTATGTAAAGTCTACTGATGGCGTCTCCCTGTCACACCTCTCTAATTTCCTTTATGCCTGAACATTCAAGTGAACTTATCCTCTGGAAAGAAAGGCCCATTGACCATAGCTGCCTGACTTAATGTCTCAGAAGAAAGAGAAGATTAGGGGACTTCCCTGGTGGCGCAGTGGTTAAGAATTTGCCTGCCAATGCAGGGGACACGGGTTCGAGCCCTGGTCCGGGAAGATCCCACATGCTGCGGAGCAACTAAGCCTGTGCACCACAACTACTGAGCCTGCGCTCTAGAGCCCATGAGCCATGACTACTGAGCCCACATGCCACAGCTGCTGAAGCCCGCTTACCTGGAGCCTGTGCTCCGCAATGGGAGAGGCCACCTCAATGAGAGGCCCACGTGCCACAGTGAGGGGTGCCCCCCCTCACTGCAACTGGAGAAGGCCCACGTAGCAACGAAGACCCAGCACAACCAAAAATAAATAAAGAAAAATAACAAAGAAAAAAAAAGAGAGAGAGAAGATTAGGAGCTTAGACCAAGAGCCAGAAATCAATTCCACAGTTCTACGGTTCCACAAGAGCTCATACTTTTTCTCTTCTGTGCTCAGGGCAGGAAGATGCAATGCATACAGGCCCTGGGTGTGTTTGCCAGCATAGTGACTTCCCCCAGAGTGCCATTAAGAACTGGCAACCTGGGGGCTTCCCTGGTGGTGCAGTGGTTGAGAGTCCGCCTGCCGATGCAGGGGACACGGGTTCGTGCCCCAGTCCGGGAAGATCCCACATGCCGTGGAGCGGCTGGGCCCGTGAGCCATGGCCGCTGAGCCTGCGCGTCCGGAGCCTCTGCTCCGCAACGGGAGAGGCCACAGCAGTGAGAGGCCCGCGTACCGCAAAAAAAAAAAAGAACTGGCAACCTTGGTGTAATTGAAACAAATGATTGAAAGTGTGAAGTGTTTTCTTCCGGAGGCCATTTGCAATATGCTTTTAATTTTTCCACTTCATAAAACCAACTCACTTTCCAGTTTTGTGGGTGTTATTAAAGAAATGAGCATAATCCCAGACAAATTCAGTTATCAAGCATTTAATTGAAAAGTGCCAAAGCTGCTCTATTTAGCAGGACTTTCCTCATATGATCAGAGCTTCTAAAATGTCCCAGAGCTGCTACTTAGCTCTGTTTCCCTTCTTGCATAAGATGGAGTGTGTGTGTAGTGTAGCCAGAAGACTCTAGATGAACGTGGGGTTATCCTAATGACATCAAGCTTAAAATCACTCTTCAGGATTGACATCACAAATTGACTTGAGGACATTTTCGTGTAAGCAGCTCTCTGCTTTGTAAAGTATTTCATTTAAAGAAGTGAAGGGTCAAATGGCATTGAAAAATCTTGCAATATTATACCTGAGTCTACGTGTTTCCCATTTGCAACTAAATATACCTTGAAGTGGCAGCTAAAGAGGACAGGGAGAGAAATCCAACTGATAATCAGAAAAATGTGAGTCAGAATATGTTTCTGTCCTGTTATTTTAAGTGAGGTTTCCTTCAGGGAAAGTCATGACAGTTCATTATAATCTGATCTTCTCTGGGAAGCTGATTTGTGACCAAATATTTCAAACTGTCACAATTAGGTTAGGAAGCAAAGTACCATCACATTAGACTGCAAAAATAATTCCAGGTTGAAAGGAAAGCAATAAGTTTTGGTGAGGAAGGACATTTTTTCTTTTTGTTTGGGTTTCTTGACAGTAAACCACAGTGTGAGTTATTGTCAGTGTTTTGCAGTATAACAATGTGACTTATGTCTGTGTTACTGCAGAAAGAACTAGCTCTTGGAATCTGCTAGTAAAATTCAAGGTGATGTCATGAACCCTCCCTTGAATTCTGATCGCCCATTTCCTACTACCTTATTGGCCATTCTACCCTTTAAAAGAGCCATTAAACTTTTTTTTCCAGTTTGTTTCCTTTTCATTTATTTTTAATTTAACATTTTAACTGTGTGCTTCTCTTTAAATGAAGTTTATGTTATAAACACTCTGAGATCATTCCATTATTTCCAGTTTTAGGAAAATACTATTCCTCTCTTTTCTGTAACTGTTGAATATGCTTCATAGTAATTCATAATGTTTTATTTTTATTATTTTTCATGATTAATACTGTCATCTGTGAAATTAGTTGTTTTATTTGTGGGGATCTAATTTTTTCTGAATTGATGATGTATCTTAATAAAGCAGCTTCATATTTGTTTATAAAAAAATTCAAGGTGATAAGCATCCCTTCAATATACCTTCTAATTTTTTAAATGCCAGCTATAATAAAACTGAAGTCAGGTTTCAGTAAGGCTACATTTTGATTCAAGATGGCTAAAACTTCTCAGGACGTCTACATATCTTAAATGAACTCCAATCTGTTAAACTCTCACACTTAAGAAATGGCTTGCTGGATCATTTAATGTTTTAAGGGGGTTAGAAGCACATGTACAGCCCGTGGCTTAGAAGTGAGCCAGCAGTTTAAATCAAACTTGGCATGATGGTTACTGACTGAATTGGATTCTAAAGACCAAAGATTGAATAGGTCATCAAGAAAGGTTTCCCTTCTGAGTACAGCCTGGAAGCCTGTAAATCCACAAAACAACATGTCTTGCAGCAAAGACCATTAGTTTCATTCAGGGGCAGCATCCTGGAAGCTTTGAAGGCATCTTTAAAGAAAAAAGAAGGAAACCTGTCCCTGCTGAGGGCTTTTGGAAGGAAAGAAGTGATGAAGCATCCGAGTCATCCATGATCTGCTCCCCCCTCCGGAACATTTCCCCAGCACTCTCTTTTACAACAGCAGCGAGACTGAAGCACTGATTTCTTTTATTCCTTCTTCTGAAGGCTCCTGCTTCACATTTATAATACAGAAAAGATGTTCTCAGTACCCAAAGAGAGAAAGAAAAACCCGAGAACGGTCTGGAGGCATTTTTCAGTTTGGCTGCTGGTCATGGATTTCACCTGAGTATCTCTTATGAAACATACCCACTATGCTCAGAAAGAGAAAACTTTCAACAACAAAGAAGTCCACTGTCATGGTCATTTCTTGCTGTAAAGTCATAAATATCCTAATTGATAATGTCCTTATCAGAGAAAAGAGAGAGCTGATAGTCAATAAATAGAGGCTCTAATTTTTAGTTCAAGAGCCAACAGTTGATTACCTGTGAGTGGATCGGCCACACTGTAGATTCTCCATTCCAATATGGGACTGACCTTTAGCATAGTGTGGACCTAAAATAAAAAAGAATGGTCCTGGGCTTCCCTGGTGGCGCAGTGGTTGAGAGTCCGCCTGCCGATGCAGGGGACACGGGTTTGAGCCCTGGTCTGGGAAGATCCCACATGCCGCGGAGCAGCTGGGCCCGTGAGCCATGGCTGCTGAGCCTGCGTGTCCGGAGCCTGTGCTCCGCAACAAGAGAGGCCACGATAGTGAGAGGCCCGCGAACCGCAATGAAGAGTGGCCGCCTCTCGCCACAACTAGTGAAAGCCCTCGCACAGAAACGAATACCCAACACAGCCAAAAATAAATAAATTAATTTTAAAAAAAAAAGAATGGTCCTTTTCACATTGGGTGGCCTGGGATGAAATCCTGGCTCTACCATTTTCTAGCAATGTGATCTTAGACAAGTTACCTGATTTATCTGAGCCTCACCTTCCTCACCTGTAGAATGGAGATAAAACATACCTAACAGTACCTGGCATCTTACAGACAATAAATGTTGGGTCTGGTTCCCCAGACTACTTGCATAGAGTCAAGAATGATAAAGGCAGAAGGGAAAAAAAAGACTAGTGAAGATGAATGTCTACATTTTTGTGTGTGTTTTGAAGGCTTATAAGGAAGCTTTGGATTATTGGTGATGCTTTTGTAATTTATGCTATTTTTCCTCCCATTCAATAAGCAAAATTGCACAGTATTGCTTTCGAGGTGCTGTTAAGAAGTTCCCTGTTGTATAATTGAAACCAAGTCTGTTACCATATAAGGTGCACTGACCCAGGAGACATATTATTCCCACAGGAAAGCTGTGCCTCTAGACTGTGTGCATCGAGCCAGGATAGTGACTACCCTCTGGAGAAGACCCTGAACAGCTGTCCTATCAAATCTGAACGCGAAGCACTGCTAGTGGGTAAGGAAGCTAACACACACATTCAACGGATAGAGTGCAGTGGAGTGGGGGGAAGGATTAACCTAAGATGCATAAGCACATGCCAAGCATTTATGAAGCATGACAGTGCAAGGACCCAGAGTCCTGAAGACAACAGGGTAAGAACAAGTACAGATTTCAATCAAAACGGTAATAGCAGCTCCCAGCCCTCTTCAAACTCCTGGTGACCACTGCCACATCCAGTGTGTCAGTATAAGTGCTATGCTAAGAGGGGGTCCACTAGAGAAACACGTTGTAGATTTTTTAAATCTCTAAGCAAAGATAGGTGAGCCCTCTCACTCCCACTCAAGGGACAGTGCAGACATTGTTTGGCAGAGAGCTTCTCCAGATGGGCCTCCGGAGAAGGTGTGTGTCTCTCTCCTGTCTTTCCAGGTTACTGGCAGGCGACTCAGGAGGCTGTCTGTGGGGTGTTGGACCCTGGTGGGCACTGATGAGATAAATGCTACAATTGCTCTCGTTACATAAAAATTTTTTCACAGAGGCAAGATAGCATAAGTGGTTAATGAATCAGACAGAACTGGCTTTCTGTCTTGACCCTACCATTTCTATCCTGAGCTTCAGTTCTTCCGTCTGCAAAATGGGCATAATAATATTACCTGTCTAAAAGTAGCTGCAAGTATTAAATACGACAATTCATCTAAATCACTAAACACAGTGCCCAGCCCATAGTAAGCCCTCAATAAATGAGACACATTTTGCACTTACAGCGCTATTCACAAATGCTTGTTGACTTTATATTCTATTTGGAGAACAGTGGCAGATTGAGCCCCTTTAAAATGACTAAAATATTCAGTCATTTAAAAGGGGCTAATCTTGGGCCTCAGCAGATAATCCCAGCTGCCTTCTAGGAAGCTGAGCCACACTGTAGCCTCACCCCAATCTCAAAAGTTCTCCACACTAATTAGCTTCTGCATATTTTAAAGATACATCCGCCTCCTTCAGTAATGGATATTGTACTCAGATTTAACACTTTGATATGTTAATAAAGATGCACAGGGGGATCTGCCAGTGAGTCTTCAAGAAGAGTGACAACTTATTTCCGTTTTCGAACTCAAAGTTCTTTAACAAATTGGCATGGCAACAGGGAGACCTGTCAGAGAAGAGCTATGGGTAGGAGGAAACCTCTGTAAATGGATAGTTCTAGAAACAAAGATTCTTAAGTGTTTAGTGTTTTGCTTTTTAAAGAAAGTAGTCTTGAACTCACAGAAAGGAAAATCTATTTTTTAAATTGGTTATTTGGGTGTGAACCCACAAAAACTGCTTCGTATTTTGAAATCTATGGAGTTACTTCTTGGCATTTGACAGGATTTCTTGACCATAGTATCTAGAATTCCTTTGAATATGGACTGTCTTCTTCAGAATTTAAGTTTCTCAGCTTGAGTCAGTGTTTAGAAATTCAATTTACCAAGTCATTAAGAGTAAAGTAGGGCTTCCCTGGTGGCGCAGTGGTTGAGAGTCCGCCTGCCAATGCAGGGGACGCGGGTTCGTGTCCCAGTCTGGGAAAATCCCACATGCCGCGGAGCGGCTGGGCCCGTGAGCCATGGCCGCTGAGCCTGCGCATCCGGAGCCTGTGCTCCGCAACGGGAGAGGCCACAGCAGTGAGAGGCCCGTGTACCGCAAAAAAAAAAAAAAAAAAAAAAAAGAGTCAAGTAGTGTTATAAGTAATAGTATCCATTTTGAATAGAGTTTTGAACCCTACCATCAGTTCCTCCTGGATCCTCCAACCCACCCGCTTGCCATCTAATATTGGAGGACTTTTACAGAGAACTTATTTGAACTTTAAGCTACAATTTAAACTTGTGATATTCTTTGTCAGGTGCTTAAAGGGATATAGACAAGTTATAGTTTATAAACCAAATCAAATTTAGCTTTTATTTCCTAGCAGTTTTCAGCAAACTAAGTTCTGGGTCTGTTTGATATACCTAAGATCTTATGAAAGGAGAGGAATTCAAAAAAAAATAAAGAAAAAATAGTAGACTTTTGAACAATTTATATGCTGCCTGTTGCCAGAGAAAGAAGTAGTATTAGCACAATTAACCTGGTGGCCAGAATAATCAAGGCAGTATGTGTAGCTGCCAATCACTCCAGAGTTAGAAATCATGCACATCCCTGGAGGCTGTAAATTGCTATAAGAATTCTGTTACTTGAAGAGATTCAGGGCTCTGAGGACAAACAGAATGCTAGTCACCACTTGAATAAAGGAAATGTTTGGCTTTTCTTTACAGACCTACTCACGGAATAAAACCCAAATACAATCAGCAGATTCTCTTGTGAGAGGCACAAGGTTAATCAGGCAAAGTACATGATTTGTACTTTTGCCACAACAGCAAGACATTATTAAATGCATAAGAGGCTAAAATCCAATTTAAACATGGTTCAGAGGAACTGCAAAAACCCAGCACAATCTAAAGTCATTGTAAAAGTCTAAATTCATTGTAAAATGTAGAACTCAAATGGCGTTTAGCCATCATGAATGATGGAAGTGACTCCTCAAATGCCAGATTTTCTGCATGCGGTATAGTGCAGTGAGAGGCAATACACATAGTGGTTGAGAGCAACTGTCTGGATTCAAATACCTGCCACTTACCAGCTGTGTGACCTTGGGCAAGTTGCTTAAACTTTCTGTGGCTCAGTGTCTTCTCATCTGTGAAATGGGGATGGTAGGTAATACCTACCTCACAGGGTCGTTGTAAAGATTAAATGTGTAAAATATATATAAACTTAGAATAGTGCCCAATACATATGATGTACGTATGAGTTGACTCTTGCTAGACGCTATCATGTGGCATCTCAACGAATACAATGCTCAAGTGTAACCTCCATGCTATTGTCTCTATAGGGATTATCTCCACATTCCTTCATGTCCACCCATTTGGAGCAAGCATTGAATATATCTGCTCCTACTTGCACCGTCTTGATAATAAGGTATGTGGGGGCCTGAGATGGCCATGCAAGGCGATGTAGGGTTCTTTGTGAACAGGTGGCCTCACTCTCCTCAAGCACAAATAAGTCATTAGCAATCACTGTAAGGAAATTTCCCTCACCTATTCTCTCACTGTGATTCAGCGTAAAGTTTCTCTCTTGCTAATAGGGTGACCGTCTGTCCCTGTTTGCCTGGGACTGAAGGGTTTCCTGGGACTTGGGACTTCTAACGCTGACACCGGGGAAGTCCCGGGCAAACCTGAATGAATTGGCCACCCTACTTCCAAGATATATCTTAGAAGAATTTTCCTCCTTTTACTTTACATATCATATGCTAATTAACAAATATTTCTCACCAAACTTTTGCCCTGGGCCTTTAGCCATTAGCACTGCCATTATCTACAATGACACAATCAAGGCAGGGACAAAAAGAGTTGGAACAATAAGTCTGTAATACAGACTGCATATTTGCTCACAGCTGATCTCATGGGCCGGTTCCTTCCCTGAATGCTATCCTGTGGGGGAGCTCACAAAGCATCAAGAGCAAGGGTAAGTGCCAGTTCCCTGGAAAGTCAAGGATGCATGCCTCATATAGGCAGGAGGGGACTCTTGACCCCTCAGAATAAATAAACTCATGATACAATTTTTTCAGAAGCAGCATTCAGTTAAAGCTGCTCATGGATTGTACTCACTATTTCATAGGATCTGGGCCTTTTGAGAAGTGCCATTGGAATGCAGACTTCTGACAGTTAGATGTCCAAAACGTTAAGCCATTTAAGCATATATCCTCTTTTTCTTTTAACATCTTTATTGGAGTATAATTGCTTTACAATGGTGTGTTAGTTTCTGCTTTATAACAAAGTGAATCAGTTATACATATACATATGTTCCCATATCTCTTCCCTCTTGTGTCTCCCTCCCTCCCACCCTCCCTATCCCACCCCTCTAGGTGGTCACAAAGCACCGAGCTGATCTCCCTGTGCTATGTGGCTGCTTCCCACTAGCTATCTACCTTACGTTTGGTAGTGTATATATGTCCGTGCCTCACTCTCACTTCGTCCCAGCTTACCCTTCCCCCTCCCCATGTCCTCAGGTCCATTTTCTATGTCTGTGTCTTTATTCCTGTCCTGCCCCTAGGTTCTTCATGACCTTTTTTTTTTTCTTAGATTCCATATATATGTGTTAGCGTACGGTATTTGTTTTTCTCTTTCTGACTTACTTCACTGTGTATGACAAACTCGAGGTCCATCCACCTCACTACAAATAACTCAATTTTGTTTCTTTTTATGGCTGAGTAATACTCCATTGTATATATGTGCCACATCTTCTTTATCTATTCATCTGTCAATGGACACAGGTTGCTTCCATGTCCTGGGTATTGTGAATAGAGCTGCAATGAACATTGTGGTACATAAGCATATATCCTCTTAACAGAGGCACTGGCCCATTTGGTAATCCAGCTGTGGTGATACATCCTCCTCACGGCATTTGTTTTAGTTTTAGCTAGCACTTGCCTGGCATTTATCTCTGGGAAGTGATGCTATTCTGCAATTAAGCGGCCAGCCCATTGGCAGTGAAGGGAGGGATTCAATGTGAGCACCAGGACCAAGTGGTCTGTTGAGGTGGTTTGAAACTGAACTCTGTGTCAGTAAAAACGATCCGGTTTTTTTAATTGCAAAAATAATGCAAACATGTTCTCTTTAAAATGTAAGCAATATAGAACTACAGTAAAGGCAAAGGGAGAGTTCCCCACAGTCCCATCTCTCAAGGATAACCATTGTTAACAGTTTGGCATATCTTATTTCAGACCCTTTTTTATACATCTGCTGCACCTATAGTGTATGTATATATCTATAAGCATTATAGATTTATGTTTTTTGAAATGGGGATTCAACTCTACTGATACTGTGCAGTGTGCTTCATTCACTCAACTGGATACAGTCCACTACTAGCACTGGGGAGAAGGCATGACCTCACTCCTAGTCTAGTGCCAGTTCCTCCTGAGCAGCTTCCTGCCAGGGTAGTACCAGGGCCTCCCAAAGAGAGCCTGCAATGGTACTATAAGAATTTGGGGGTCCCTTCTACCACCTTTATAAATATTTACTGTGACAGCAACTTGGGATTTCTTTAAGGATCCCATAGTGCTCTTCAGCCAAGCCCTAGTATCCAGGTTCACAGTTAGGAAAGTTGCTACTATGCTACTAACATAAAGATGAAGCAAACCCTAAGGGTCAACAGATTTGTTTTTGTTTTTATATTGGTGTGTGTGTGTGTGTGTGTGTGTGTGTGTGTGTGTGTGTGTTTGTGACAGAGAGAGAGAGAGAGAGAGAGAGAGAGAGAGAGGAGTGGGGAGAGGGAGCAGAGAAGTAGGAACACAGAGCATTCTCTATTCCTGTCACTTTTCCTTTGTGAACTAAGACGGGTGTGAAGACTTCTGCTCTGGTGGCAGCCATTTCTGCCTCCCTCTCTTCCCCAAAGGCTTTGTAGCTTCAGTGGGCCTGAACGTAACATCACCAGTACTGATAAGCCATCATTCAGCTGGCTGCAGACCCAAGCCTCTCCGCATGACCGACACCAGCTCTTTCCCAGAGAAAGCTTGGTGGCGATCAATCTCAAAAACATCATGCTAAGTGAAAGAAACTAGTCACAAAAGACTATATATTGTACAATTACACATATATGAAATTTCCAAAAACTGCAAAATCACAGTGAAAACGATCTGAGTCAGGGTTTGGGAGTAAAGATTGACTGCAAAGGGGCACAAAGGAACCTTTGTGGGGGGGTGATGGAATGTTCTAAAACTGAATCGTGGTGACAGTTGCACTATTGTATAACTTTACTAAAATTCATCAACGTGTACATGTAAAATAAGTGAATTTATTGTATGTAAATTATGCCTAAATAAAGCAGTTATGAAATACAGAAACAAAAAGAAATTTCAGTGGACTCAGGCAGTCCAAGCAGAAGGCTTCCATCTGTAATCCACTCAACCGACACATACACACACACAGGGAGGGGAAGGTCGACCCCACGCCTAGCACACACACGTGCGCGTCAGCATTCTAAAGCAACATTGGGGAAGCCAGATTAGGAAGGTGGGACTGGTTCTGAATGGAGATGTCCTCTCTGTCCCACAGATCTGTACCAGTGATGTAGAATGTCTCATGAGCAGACTCCAGCATACCTTCAAGCAGGAAATGACTGGAGTTGGAGCCAGTCTGGAGAAGAGATGGAAATTCTGTGGCTTTGAGGGCTTGAAACTGACCTGAATCCCTTTGCCTGACAACCTGGGATCCTGAAAATAAATGTGTGTTGGACAAGCTTAGAAAGTGATTTGTATTTTCAATGGTTTTCAAGTGGAAATTGCTTTAAATTTGTCAATTCATTCCTGGAATATCTTTTGACTTAAAATAAGGATCCTAGAGCAGCACCTCAAGCTACAGGCCCTGTAAAGAAATTGACTCAAACCTCAAGTGCTGTAACTTCCTCCTTTTCTGTCAATTGGTTGTCTCTTTTTATTAGTAGTATTTAAAAAGGCCTGAGGCTACAGAGTATTTGGGGTGTTTTCAGTGTCTGTACTACTGTTGTAGACTTTAGTATTTTTTAAACACTGTTAACTGAAATGTTTTGATGATTTATATGTGATTTGTGTTTCAGAACTTCTCTTCACATTAATGTTGCTACTGGTGAGAGGAATGAAAGGAGCACTAGGGACTCCATAACTGACATTGTCTTTCCAATTCCCAGTAGGCCAGTAAGTGAATAACATATCAGTGTCTGCTAGAAGGTGCTTGACCAGGTTCACCTTTTAAAAGACAAAGCATGGTTTGTGGCTTTTTACAAAATTACTGTGAACGAAAAGTTGACAAATGTTTCAAAGTTATTTTCTCTAATGTATCAGATAAAAGGTTTATTTCAGAATTTTTAAAAAACTAGATGTATTCACAGAAAGCAAGTGTCCAGTATGACTGGCATGTGTATGTGGTATTCAGAGTCACCTTGTAAATAGCCTGCTTTTAAAGGAGGGCATGTTTAGTTTTCTATGAATTAAAACACACGTGTGTGCTCACAAACACACACACACACACACACACACACATTAGCAGAAGGGATTTATTTTGATATGCTTCCCCTCTGGTCTTCTTACAAAGTCTGGTGGTCCCTTTTCTTCTGCTGTCAATGTGTTGAATTGCAAACCATGTACTGCTGTAAATACTATGTTTACTTCATGCTGAATGTCTGCAAAGAGTTGATATGAGTATTAATAGAAAATTCCTGGTAATGAATAAATAGTAGGCTAGGGTGTGTGAAGCTTTGCACAAATAGGTCGGCTCCACCTAGAGTCCTGAGAACTGGGACTCCTGTAGTTCTGCAGTGCCCACCAGCAGATTACAATGGCAGAGTGTGCGTGGACCAGTCAGGAAGTCCTGGCTGATGGAAAAGAAATGGAAAGGATGAGAACTGGGGACTAATATCCTGAGGCAGAGATGGTCTTTTCTTCTGTGGTGTTGGTGGTGCTTGTAATAACATAAGCATGCCCTCCCTTGAGTCTTGATTGAAAATAAGAGAATGCACTAAGCAAAGTCAGTGAAGAGTATTTCACAAAAATACTTTGTAAATCACATGTCAGTAGTGTTCAAAGTTGTATTTTTAAAAGATAAATATTCCTTTTTTATACCTCAGTTTGGTGTCCTGTTTTGAATTGCTTGCTCTCTAAGTAATCCTTTAGTAAATCATCTCAATTTCTTCCTTTGAGTTACCAGAATATTGGAAGAAGATGCTAAATCTTCTGCTTTGACAGCTAGAAAACAGGATTCCACAGCAGCCCATTCATGCTGAAAGCTGGCTTCCCCCTAAGCAACCAGCTGTGGCACCAGCAGGAAGCGAGCGTTATTCTTACAGTAGCTTCCTCAATGAAGCATCGCTGTCATCAACGCTACAGAAGGCTTTGATTCATCAGTCTCAGGGGTCGTGCAATACCTTGTTTTAATAACACCTATGAAATAGGGGAAATTTGCCACTTAACAATTATTTCTTATTTAAATAAGTTAAATAAAATGCATTTAAAGCAACTGCCACACCCAGGCCCCTTGCTCTCCTTCACTTGATCTACTTGTAGTACAAATGCTCTCTTCCTATTATTCCTGCCAACTTAGTCCAGGTGTACTTCTCCCAGCCTGCTTGAATATACTAGTTGTAATGGTGAATTTTGTGTGTCAAGTTGGCTACACTGTAGTGCCCTGTTGCTTGGTTGAATACCAGTCTAGATGTTGCTGTGAAGGTATTTTTGAGATGTGATTAACATTTAAACCAGTAGACTTTGAGTAACATATCTTACCCTCCATAATGTGGGTGGGCCTCATCCAATCAGTTGTAAAAGACTGAAGTCCTCCAAGGAGAAAAGAACTGTGCCTCCAGATTGCTTTGGACTCAAAACTGCAGCATTAACGCCTGCCAGAATTTCCAGACTGCCAGCCAGCCCTGCAAAATGTCAAACTTTCCAGCACCCGAAATCACATCAGCCAATTCCTTAAAATAAATAAATAAATACATATATATATATATTTATACACACACACATATATACATATGTGTATACACATACATATATATACATATATATGTATGTATGTATATATGCATCCCATTGGTTCTGTTTCTTCGGAAAGTCCTAATGCACTAGTCCAGAGTTGTTCAAAATGTATAAAAATAGAGTATGGGGACATATGTATGCATATGGCTGATCCACTTTGGTGTACAACAGAAACTAACACAGTATTGTGAAGCAATTATACTCCAATAAAGATCTATTTTAAAAAAGAGTAAAGGAGAATGCTACAGCAGTGTTAAAAAAATAGAGTATGTTTGCATTATATTACATAATCAAATTGCAGCACATACCATCTCTCACAATCCTTTTCATTCACCATAGAAATCTATTAAAGAAGCTATTTTTTCCTTACAAATGCTATTTATTGTTCTGTTGTTCCTCCTGAATTTTGAAATTTTACTGTTTTGTTATTTTTAGGAGATACAGTAGTTAGATTTTTCCAGATAATAATGAATAGAAGCATTCTTTTATTTTACAAATGATTATTTCATCTCCCTTCCTAGTCCTGTGACATCACCAGTTCTGATTTTTTAATATTACCAAGTTGCTTGTTAAATGTCTTCAATGCAAATGGAAAAGTTAGTTTTCAGAGCAAATCTTGGACGCATATCTGTGTTCAAGTTATACAGTGTTTCATATTTAATTGTGCCCCAAAATGTATGCTTTTCATATAATGCAGAATAAACTATGTTACTTGAAAAGACAGCATAGATGTGCAAGACCTTTTGACTCACCTGGTAGGACTGGGTGAGCCCTTCGGATTCTTAGCTGTCTTGGACAGTCTATCAAAAAGACCTGGATTCACTTTTCACCACAACTGCTACCATCTACTGAGCAACTGTTATGCTCTCATGCTGCCTAAAGTCAATTACCACCTGTGGACACAATGGGAGCTTCCATTTTTTAAATTAAGGAGAAATAGTACCTTCCCCAGAGAGTGGTGGTCAAGATTCAATAAGATAGTACCTGAAAATTGCTCAGCCAGTGCCTCGCCCAGAGTGCATTCACAATAAAGAGTTATGATTTTATGATTATGGTTCAGTCAAAAGTAATTAAGAGTCGTGACCTTGCTCTCATTTTAAGAAAAATGTTTTTGTGTTCACACCTAGAATTGTGGGGCTACATCATGTTGCTAGGCCTCAAGAAAGGAAATTCAGCTGTTTAAACATATTCGGAACATTAACTCAGTCCCAGGCACTCTGCCAGACACTGTGGTATACAAGAACCTAGGGGCAGGACAGGAATAAAGACGCAGACGTAGAGAATGGACTTGAGGACATGGGGAGGGGGAAGGGTAAGCTGGGACGAAGTGAGACAGTGGCATGGACATATATACACTACCAAACGTAAAATAGCTAGCTAGTGGGAAGCAGCCACATAGCACAGGGAGATCAGTTCGGTGCTTTGTGACCACCTAGAGGGATGGGATAGGGAGGGTGGGAGGGAGATGCAAGAGGGAGGGGATAGGGGCATATATGTGTATGTATAGCTGATTCACTTTGTTATGCAGCAGCAACTAACACAACAATGTAAAGCAGTTATACTCCAATAAAGATGTAAAAAAGAAAAAAAGGAGCATGGCTGGCCCTTGCCCTCAGGGAGCTAGAAGGGTAGGCTTTAACACACTGAGCTTAAATTCTTCATCGTTTACTACAACTGTGAAACAAACGTAGATAGCACTTCCTTGTTTCAGCTGAGACTCTGAGTTGAGAAGTTCCTAAAAGGCAGAGATAAGATTTGAATCTTGGTCTGCCCAACTGAAAACTCAAAACTTTCTAATGGCCCAGTATCTTATTTAACCTCCATATCAACCCAATTGCTAAGAATTATTATAAACCCTACGTTGTATTCAATACATTCACATGCCATTATAGAGAACCTGGTATGTACAAGCCTTGGTCCTAGAAATTCAAAAGGGAACAAAGTATGACCTCTTCCTTCAAGAGTGGACACTCTGGTGGGGATGCCTGCTAAATGACACAGTCATGTACAAGGTTCTGCAGGAGGGACATCAAGGAAGGCTTCACAAATGTCAGGAAGTGTGAAATATGGTAAGAAGAGAAAACAGGCTCAGAAAGGTAGTCACATCTAGTATGTGACATCTAGTATGTCACACATCTAGTATGTGACAAAGTCTAGGATTTGAGCCCAATCTGCCTGGCTTCAATTTATTCTCTATCATACCGTGGTCCCCAAGGCCACTTTCTAACACTGTCACTTAACCTCTCTGAGCCTTTGTTTTTTCATCTATAAAGTGGAAATCTAAGTGTACTTCCCTCAAAGGGTCATTTAAGAGGCTTTGCTCAGTGCAAAGTGCCCGGTACTAACTATGCTTGGCAAAATACATACTCAATAAGGAGCTATAATAATTATTCAACTAATAATCATATTAACAATGCTTTAATGACACCAGAGCTACCTTTCCAGTATTGGGAATCCCATAGGGCCACAGGTAACTCAAAAGAAGAATGAGACTGGCTGGTTCAGAAAAATTCAGGAGGTTTTACTGAACGATGCTCCATCAGAGGTAAGTAATGCCTGGCCCAAGCCTGACATAGGGAAGAAACTTCCTTCTGCTGTCTTATGATACAGTCTCCAGTAACCTTCCAATTTTACCCCTCCTATCACAGGACAGACCACATGTCATAAACAAGGCGGCCAGAGGGGCCTTAATCTTCTTTCCCATATCCCAAGATCCATAACACCATTCCATTCTTCCAGTTTGGCAGGAAGCTTTGAAGATCTCAGCTTGCCTAAATTTTCTATCTGGGTGGAAGATCTCAAAGGCATACTGAAGCAATTGCTTAGGGCAACAGAAGGAAGGAAAAGGAATTGATCACACACAAGTACAAGCATTCAAGGCTGTATAACCTTATGGAGATGATCTCAGATCTTGGGTAGAAAATGGATGCAGGACATAAGAAAGAGTGTTCTTTACCTAACTGCGCTCACTCCAAGTCTGTTTGAATATTAGATTACCCTAAAATTGATAGATCTCTGGGGCATCAGACCTCTGCAACCTTACTCCTCAACAAATACCTCATATTGTGCTTCAAAGTGTTTTCAAACCAACTCTGTACACAGACATTATGTCATCTGATCTTCACAACACCCTGCAGGGGCAGATGGTTCCCTCCCCATTATTGCCATGAAGGAAAACAAGTCTCAGAAAGAGAAAAGCCATACCCCAGGTCACACAGCTACGTGGATGGTGGAGCTGGAGTGAGAATGCAGGACTCCTCTGAGTCCTCCCAATTTCCACCACCCTTCAGAGCCTCTGCCTTGTATGGCTGAGAGAGTATAAAGGAGGGGTTCTTAATTTTTGGTGCCATGTACCCCTTGGGAAATCTGGTGAAGCCTGTGAACTCTCTATCAGAATAACATTTTTAAATACATGAAATAAAATACAAAGGAAACCAACTGTATTGAAATAATACCGTTATCAAAACACATGTGTGACATAGTAGCATATGTGCTCCTATAACACATTAAATAGCAACGTGCAATGACAGGTCTAATAACTACTATAATTCTGAAGTAGATAAACATAAATATTTCAAAATATCTGCAATAACTTGTGATACGATAATATCTGTGATACTTGTGAAAAAGTCACAGGTCCTGCTAATACTTCTGTACTTTGTTCACCTACATTTATAATGGAAGAAAACTCTAAACTTCAGTTAGAGGTTAGTGAAAATCTAAACGTATTTTTTCCATCCAAATTCACACACTTCCTAAGTTCTTCCCACAGTCTCTAGGTTAAGAAAAGAAACTCCTGATAGAGGAGGTTTATGAAATATAAAGTGAGAGCACCCAAAGTGGCACCAGGATTAGTTTCATTAAATATATTAATGTTTATAAATTAGAACACTGCCCATCACATAGTAGCAATAAATTTTACAAATGATGGAGATACTGATTTTTTTGTACATTTTGAAATAGTGAAATTCTAAGTCAATACAAAACTGGCAGGAGAGTCCCACAAGTCTGTATTTCTGGGTGAAGAAGTGACAGATGAGCTTCAATGTGAGCAAACACAAAGTACTGCATTTAGGAGAAAATGAGACAAATGCTATTCACAAGATGTTAGTCTCCAAACCATCAGTTCTGGCAAAGGAAAGGGATCTGGGAGTTGTTGGAGAGAAGTCCAATGTGTGGTTGGAATCATAAAAAGACAACAAATTCTAAACACGTTAAAAAATAGAAACAAAATATAAGACATTATCTTATTCCCATTTTTTTAAAAAAGTTTTGTACCCACACCAGTAAAACAGTTTGTTTCCATGTGGCTGGACCTCAAGACATGAAATTCAACATTTCAATTCAAACGTTGCTCAAGTGCTTATTCTGTCCAAGACATTCTACCAGCAATAGGGGATGCAAGGATGAATATGAGAGTGTACCTGTCCTTGAGGAGTTTGAAGGAGGAGCTCTAAGAATCAAGATTAGTGGGTTTTAATACATGAACGAAATATGTTCTACCCAGTGGACCAGAACCATATAGTCCAAGAGAGAAAAACCTGGAATGTTGAATTCAGTGTTTTTCACATAATAAGCTCCTTCACCCTCCCCTCTCCCTCTGCCTCTCTCTTTCCCGCTCTCTTTCACTCACTCACTCACACACACATACACACACACACACACATATACACACACAGAAGCGTGTGCAGCACTTAGCAACACCGGTATTACAAGCAATCATGCTTTGTTTATTCAGCAATAGAAGACATTGAGGTATTTAAATGAGTTTACCAGATAACTGAAACATGCCCCTTCCAGTACCAACCTTTTTAAAAAATCAATTTAAATGAAAACATTTCTAAGATGTTTTACATCCATTCCCATACTGTTAAACAGAGGGTTCTTGACCTGTCCTGACCTTGCTGTGATGACTCCATATCAAATGACTCAATGACTATTAACTAAAAACGTTAGTTATGAGAAAACTACTGAGAAAGAATATTCTTCCACTAACTCAACTACACATGGAACAATGAAAGGGCTGATTCCCTGATAAACATCCTTGCTCATTAAATGGCTAAAACCAGCCTCCAGCAGCCATAACTAGCTATGCTAACCCAGGCTCATCATTCTAGAAATGCTGGGGTTAAGAGCTGCTCATGGGACCACTAGCAGGGACGTTACTCTGAATCTCAACGGTCTGGAGGGCTAAAGGTGCCTGCCCCCTCTGCTGACCTAACAGCCCGTGGAAAAGGACACAGTATTGTCTCACTATTCTCCAACCTCTGCCCAAATATGCTAGTGAGAAATACTACCATGAAATGGACATTTGGTTTATCAGACAGCTAAGTCACGAGAATTGGACTCCCCGGTTCTGTCACTGGCCCTGAGACCTTAGGCAAGTCACTCAGCCTCTGGGTCCCATGAGTGGGACAGCGAGAGAGAGGATGCTGGCATTGCTAGCTACATTTTTCTTGCTTGCTCACCTAATAGAACCAAGTAGGGCCATGATAGGGTCCATCAGACTGTGGCAGCCCAGGTTGATGAGCATTGTGTTCTGGCCAGTGTTCAGAAAGTGAATCTGCACTGTTATCAACTTGGCGAGCCAGAGACAGTGCAGGGCCTGTGGCAGCGAGAGTCCTGAGGGACAAAGGTGGAAGAAGCCACAGGTAGAGACACTTCATTGCCACCATCTCCCATGTGAACCCTCTAGCAACTGTATTCACCCCTTCTTCCCCCAGTTGGCCCATGACTCCCTCCTCCTTCACTTGGAAGGGCACAGAGACAAAATAAAATCATACCTACTGCAGACACCAAGCCCCAAGGCCAGTCTGGAATGACTCTCTATGGTTACCTTAGCATAACTCTGCTCTGCTGCATCCAGCATCAGAGTCAGAGCCTCTAGCAGCAGCTGCTTCGGCTAGTGTGCAACCTTGAGGCTGTCCTCTGAAGTAGAGTAAAGGAGGCTTGTTGAGTCTGTCTGACCCCCAAAGCAGGCTGTTCTCACCCCAGTCACTCGTAGTGACAGAGGGCTGGAATAGAAGCATCCCAGCTCACGTTCACAGGGAAGCAGGTATATCTCACTCACGTAAAGGCTATTGGTCCAGAAGTGCACACTTCAGAGATTGAGTGGCCCCTCTGGTTCTTCATTTCTCTCTGAAACATCAGGACAGGCTTACACACATCAAGATACACATTGATTCCTGATAGATGTTACCCTGAATTTACAGGCTATAGATCCCAACAGATACAAATGCCTTCCAAGTCCCCCTCCCATCTCTTACCTACCCATCTGGTCCCTGCTGAGTGACTAATACACATGTCAGCTTCTAAGAGCTCATAGGTTCTTGCCCTTCTTAGCCTTAATAAGCTTCCTTCCCTGGCCAGAGCAGCACTGCACTGAGGGTGTGCTCTACTCACCACAGGGCTGAGACTCAGCCAATTTCAGTTGGATGCAGGCAGCTGCCTCATGCTTCTCATTGTCCCTAGGGCATCAGCATTTGATGGAGTCAAGCAAAGCTGTCCTCAGTGTACCATTCTGCTCAGGAGAAAAGGGAATATGCCAATGCCTCAACCAGGGACTGCAAAGCAGACAGGATTGGCTGAGTCCCCTGGTCCTGAAAGTTCCTTAAAATCTCCCCCAAAAGGAAAAAGCTAAGCGAAAATGAAAATGAATACAAAAGTTTATACTATCCCCCAATGTTCATAGCAGCACTATTTACAATAGCCAAGACATGGAAACAACCTAAGTGCCCATCAACAGGTGGATGGGTAAAGGAGTTGTGATACACACACACACACACACACACACACACACACACTGAAATACTACGCAGCCATAAAAAGGAATGAAATTATGCCATTTGCAGCAACATCGATGGGCTTGGAGGGCATTATGCTAAGTGAAGTAAGTCAGACAGAGAAAGACAAATACTGTATGATGTCACTTATATGTGGAATCTAAAAAATACAACGAACTAGTGAATATACCAAAAAAGAAGGAGACTCACAGATACAGAGAATAAACTAGTGGTTACCAGTGGGGAGTGGGGGGAGGGGCAATATAGGGGTGAGGGAGTGAGAGGTACAAACTATTGGGTGTAAGATAGGCTCAAAAATGTATTGTACAACACGGAGAATACAGCCAATATTTTGCAATAACTGTAAATGGAAAGTAACCTTTAAAACTATAAAAATAATAAAATTTTAATGGAGGCCATAAGATATATCACTCAAAACTGAAAGTTTTAAGAGTGGCAGCATTGCCACTATTAATTTTGATGAGACACAAGGCCTAGACTTAGACTTTCCAGGCAAAATGAGATGCTTGTTTGAGCATCTCATTAAGGGAGCCAGTTTGAGTTGTGTGTTGTGGTAATAATTAGGTAAAATATCTTAACTGATATTTAGAATTAAGTAATCCAAATGCAACTATATTTCAACTGGTATGTCTATAAATACAATGTAGGAAAGATAAGAGTTGAGGACTTAGATGTGAAGCTCTTAATTAAATAGAAGTTCTCATTTAAAAAAATTATGTTATCCTGAGCATAAGGAAATAGGCACACCCTCTCTGCTGGTGGGAGTGTGAACAGTAAAACCTTTCAGAAGGGAGAAGACTTTAAAAGTGTAGTCATATGTTATTCTAACAATTTCACTTCTAGAAATATATCCCTTAAAAATGGCAGAGAAAAGTGCTAAGATGAATGTAAGAAGGATATTTAATAACAAATAATTAGAAACAATCCAGATGAGCAAAATTAGGGCTAAGAGAATACCATATAGCCATTAAAACTGATGTCAATTTCAGAAATAGTCATGATATGTTTATTGTTAAGTGAGAAAAGCAGTCTATTTCATATCTGCACAGCATGATGTAAGTTTTGTTTAAAATATGTAAATATATATGTATATACGTTTGTGGATACGTGCAAAGAAAAGGGTGACACCAAATTGTTTGCAGTGCTTGTCTCCAGATGGTAGATAGACACAGAGGGATTTTTTTTTCCTGTGTTGTTCTGTTGTCCAAGTGTCTTATATTGAATATGCATTACTTCTGTAATCAGAAAAAAGTTATTAAAAGAATATTTAAATGTGGAAGCAAGAAAAAGTTATTAGATTGTACAGTAACAGAGGTTCTAAGCCTACAGTTTAGGGTTTCCATCTTCTTCCTTCTAGCAGTCATCTAGCCCTTCTCTCCCTGGAGGTGTATCTGTTTTCAGATTAAATATCTTCTCCTTCTTTTTCCTGTTTGATTCTTACCTGGAGTAGGTTAGGAACCATATCATTAAGTCTGTAAACAACTTAAAATAAGAGACAATTGAGTAAAGACCTGAAAGTTAAATCAGAGAAAATCACTGATTTATGACTCAAATTTTTTCACCCAATTCTGTAACCTTCATATCCACTCCATTTCATATCACACCTAAAGGCAAAATCTTTAACCTGGCATTCAGGGACCTTCAGGTTTTGGCCAAAGACTTCATTTCTAATCTTATTTCTCACTTCTGCCACCCTTCACATACCCTACTTAAGCCTAACTGAACTCCCTGTGCTTCCCTCTACATCCCAAGTCCAAATACTACCCATTCTTCAAGTCCCAGCTCAAATGCTACTTCCTCCATTAAGCCCTCCTGGATTCCCCTGACTCACTTCCCATATCTGAATGACCTCTCCCTTCTTTGAGCTCCCAAGAACCCTTTATCTGTACCTCCAAAGTAAGACTTAACCACTGTCTACCCTGTAGTATGATCATGTACCTATCATCCTCCCTGCAAGGACCATATTTGATTCCCTCCTTCCTTCATCCATTCACTCAGTAAATATTTATGGAGAATCTACTACATTCTGACAACTATTCTAGGCATTGATTATGCAACAGTAACTTGCATTTTCAAAGGCTTATTCTGGATGCTAAGTGAAAAGTAGAGTATAAGTGGTAAGGGAGGAAATAGGGAGACCAGTTGGAGGCTATTGCAGTTATCCAGGTGAGAAACAAATAAAGGTCGTTCTGAAACACAGTGGTAGAATTGGAACTAATGTGAAATGGAAAGATTCCAGGTATAATCTTAAGATGCAAAATAACTGAATATACGATATAAGGGAAAGAGTGGAATAAGGAATGAAGCTTCTTGGCCTGAGCAACTGGAATTTACTGAGATGGGGGAGATTGTCGAGGAGTAGATTTGGGAAGGAAGATCAGATTTGGATGTGTTAACTTTGAGATGCCTATATCTCTTTAAGGTAGAAATCTCAGGCAGGCAGTTGGACAAAGGAATCTGAAGGTCAGAAGAAATCCAAGATGAGGATATACAATTGAAATCATCAGCTTTTAGATGGCATTTAAAGTCTTGAAATTAAATGAGATCACTAAGGGAATGACTGAGGTCCAAGGACTGAGCCCAAGAGAACTCTAAAGTTAAAGGGTCAGGGATATAAAAAAAATCAGCAAGTGATACTGAAAAGGAACATTGAAAACCAAGAGAGTGTAGCATCCTAGAAGCCAAGTGAAGAAAGTATATGAATGAAGAAAGAGTGAATGTTTCAAATGCTGAAGTCAAGTCAAGCAATGTGAGAACTGACCACTGGACTTAGCAATGTGAAGGGCACTGTAGTTTCAGTGGGCATGGGAGCAAAAGCCTGACTGGAGGGGGTTTAGGAAAGAATGAGAAGATGGGTCTGAAGCTAAAAGGAAAATCGAGTCAAGAGAGGATTTTTTTAAGATAGAAAAGAGACAATATTATTGCCTCCTGTTGAAAATAATCAAGAAGATAGGGGAAATGGTCAATAAATGAATTTCAAAAAGGTAGGAAGTGAACTAGAGAGAAGGAAAGAAAAAATAAAAGAAGAAAAGGACAAGTGAAAAGAAGGGAGGCAGCAAGGGTGAGAGCCAGAGAGCATTAAACTTTTAAAGTTGGTAGAAAAGGTAATCTTGTCCATCAGGACTCTTTCTCTTGCCTAGGGATGACTGTAGGGCACTTGAACTGGTCTCAGCAAGGGAGATTTAGAGAAATGCTATAAGGATTTACTTTATAATGTTAAGAGAAGCTGACTGCAAAGGTACAAGTCCTGACTTTTCGACCTTGGGCAAGCTATTCAGTCTTCCCATGCCTCAATTTCCTCATCTGTAAAATGGGGATGATAACATTATCTTTCTCATAGGGTTGTTATAAGGCTTAAATAAATTACTTATAGTGCTTGGAGCATGATGTACACGTGAGCTATCATCATCACTCTCTCAGAGAATCAAAGGCCAGGAATCCCCCTGGGCGTCAGAAACGACTGAACTTGAGCCACAGGATGAGCCAGGCCTCATAAAAAGAAGAGGCTGAGAAGTCCCACAATCTGCAGTCAGCAAGCTGGAGACCCAGGAGAGCCAGTGGTGTAGTTCCAGTCTGAGTCCAAAGGTCTGAGAATCAGGAGAACTAATGGTGAAACTTCTAGTCTGAGTCTGAAGGGCTGAGATCCAGGAGAGCCAATGGTGTAGTTCCAGTCTGAAAACAAGCAGGCCTGACACCCAGAAAGAGCTAATGTTTCCATTTGAGTCCAAAGACAATAAAAATCCATCCAATGTCCCAGTTCAAAGGCAGTCAGGCAGGAGGAATTGTCTCTTACTTGCAGGAGGGCCAGCCTTTTTGGTCTACTCAGATGTTTAACTGATTAGATGGGGCCCACCCACATTAGGGAGGGCAATCTGCTTTACTCAGTCTGCTAATTCAAACGTTAATCTCATCCAGAAACACTCTCACAGACACACCCAGAAATAATGTTTAGCCAAATATCTGGGCACTCTGTGGCCCAGTAAAATGGACACATAAATAAAATTAGCCATCACAGTAAGCTATCACTGCAAACCTTCCTAGTATAAAGCAACTTGACTGGATTGATGCTAAGTGCTTACACTTCAAGTTTCTCCATTATTTCAAGTTGTATATAGTTTTATATTTATTATAAGTTCACTAGCAAAAGCATTATTTTTACAATTCCATTATTTGATCTAAGCAGATACTGAGAAACATACAGCCTCTAAGTTGGGTTGGCCCCTGATCCTACATTACTACAAGTCAAAATGACCTTTCCTTTATTGTCTCATTGAGGCCTGGCTCACAGACATTGGTCACTCAGGCTTGAATAATGCCTTCATTTATTCATTCATTCACTCACTCATCAAATTGATCACCTACGTGCCTACCACAGTTCTGGCAACTAGAAATACAGCAGTCAACAAATGTATATTTTATATATATATATATATATATATATATAAAATATACAAACATATATATAATATTATATATAATATAAATAATGTTGGATGATGATATATGTTATATAAAACTAAAGCAGGGAATACTCCTAAAGATGAGAGAATACACCATGCTGATAGGGGAGGGGCATTCCTCCAGAGGGAACAGCTAATACAAAAGCTCTGAGACAAGAAGTTACCTGGTGTGTTTGAGGAACATAAAGGCAGAGTGAGTGAGGGGGACATTACTAAGAGATGAGGTCAGAGAGTTAACTGGAGGAGAGGGGGCAGATCATGTTGGACCTTATAGACCCTGACAGCCTTTGGTGAGATGAGGAGCATTGGGGAGTTTTGAGTGGAGGAGAGCGTGATCTAGCCTACCCGTTAAAAGAATCGTTCTGAAATCTTCACTGAGAATGCACTGCGGGGGTGACGGAGGTGGGGGAAACAGGAACACCAGTGAGCAAGCTATTGCAGTAATCCAAAAGAGGGATGATGACAGCTTCAGGGTGATAGCATTGGAGTCCAAGAGTGGTCAAGTACAGGAGATATGTAGATATTGAAGTTGGAACCATCAGGAGTTCCTGATGGATTCGTTGTGAGGTGTCAGACAAAGAGAGGAGTCAAGGGTGACTCAAGGTTTTCAGCCTGAGCAACTGGAAGGAGGGAGAGCCATCTCTTGAGATGGGGAAGACCATGGGATGAGCAGATTTGAGGGGAAATTCCATTTTTGACCTATTAAGTTTGCGACATCTACTACATATCCAAGTGAAAATGTTAAGTAGGTAGATATATAAATCTGGAGTTCAGAGGAGAGGTCTGTGCTAGAAATATCAGTTTGGAGTTGTTGGCATATAGATCATATTTAAAGATATAATACTGGATGAAATCACAAAGAGAGCGGGCATTGATAGAGAAGAAATTCAAAAACTAAGCCTTAGGGCACCCCAATATTAACAAACTGGGAAGGTGAGTAGGAAATTACAAAGGAGGCTGCGAAGGAGCAGACAGCAATGGAGGAGGAAACAATTTTAAGGGTTGTCTTGCCAAAGTCTTTGCCCTATCTGCATGAAGAATGGCAGAGCCTAGAGTCTTACCTGCACAAATGAAAGAATAAATAAATGAGTGAATGAATTAAAATCTCTCACCATTCCTGAGCTGCTTTTATGCATATGCCAGTATATTAAGTAGTTGCATGGACTTTAGCAGAATACTTAAGGTCATTGGGCAATTTTGCCAAACACACAGACCATCATTTGGGGCATTCCATTTACCATTCAATTCCCTCTTTCCTCCCAAAGTTCTGTGAATAAAGTCCCTGGTTCTTATTTGATCCATATCTAGATTCCCTTCACTAAATTCTGTGCCCAAGCCTAGCCTTGGAAAATTAGCCCATGCTGAAATACTTGGAGAGCTTCTTAATGAGCTTGATTTTCAGCTGTTAAACTTGATGGAGCTCACAGAAATGTAAAAAAAAATCAACTGTGACAGCCTTGACAGGAGATGGGAACACTATTAGCAGCCCCTATTAGCAGTGAATGAGTGCCGGTACATAGCTGATCTCCCCAAGCTGCAAAACACCAGTGGTTTCGCTGAGAAACAATCACAGAGACAGGTTGGGGCAAAGATAAAAGGAGGGGGCTTTATTTTCCTTTGCTCATTACATTCCCACTTTTCTTACCACTCATTATATAAAGATACACTCATATAAACACCTCTGGATAAAGAACCCACAAAGAAACAGCAAAAAGATCTTCAAACATTATTTGCTTCTCTAGATGTCTACGGATAAGAATATTAACTCTAATAGTACACGTGTGATGGTTCTATCATTATGGCTGCAGCCTGTAGGAAATTCTAATTTTGAAATCCCACCTCTGAGGCTTATTATTGAGAAAAAAGAAAGATTTTTTTAAAAATCTGCTAATGCCCGTGTTACAAATTTGGTTTTGTGTTTTAAAAATCCGTGAAAACAGCATATTTGATTGGAATTACAATATATGAAAGGTGGAGGAGCCTTTTAAGACTATCCAGCCCAAGTCCCTCTTTTGACAAATGAGGAAACTGAGGCCCAGAGAGGGAAAAGGACTTGACCATGGTCATAAAATGAGAGACTGGCAGAGCTGGAACATTCTCATTCTCCCTCTCCCAGCCCAGTGCTTTTCTTTTCACTACACTTGAGCATGTACTAATGGAAAACAAATTAAAGCAGAAGATTGCAATAAGGGTTAGAAAACCTAAAATTGCTCATAAAGGATGGTTATTTTCTCAACTGGTTTTCTACAGCACCAGAAATTCTAGCTGAAGTAATCCACGGAGCAAAACAAAGTGGATGACAGTCAAATACTAAATACTATTTTCATTTGAAAGCATTGTATTTACAGCCTTTTTTTTTCTTCACAGGGTGAGACTCCACATATGTAAAAAATGAATTTAATGCCATTGAAAGTTTGGTATAATGACTGCTGAAAATCACAGGTGATTCGTGGTCCCTCGGGCATACCTGTTATGCCAGTAAACAACTAAAATACCTCACCAGCAATGTTGGAACCCAAGGGTCAGTCCTGTGAGATGGACACAGCAAATTAAATCACTGATGACATCAGACAGGAATTTTTATGAACAAGGACAGAGAAAAACAGGGTTAAGGAGACTGATTGTGTGTGCATGTGTACGGGGCCAAGTGTGTGGAACTAAATACCACTCTCTCACCAGCTCCACAGGGAAGTGCAGGTTCGGGTTCCCTGGAGTGTGCTATCCTTAATAGCTCCACTGGGAGCTGTGGGTGCACTGAGAACCTCTTTCGTTGACAATGGGGATAGAAAAAGGGAAGCAGTAGTGCGTTCCCTTGCATACTTTTTCCCTCCTTTATTTTCTATGTGCACTTTAATAATAATAATTTTAAAAAGAGTTTTCCCAATTAAGTTTCACTTTGTTAAAGCTAGGAAACAGCAGCCACTGCATCCAGGAGAAAATCCTCTGAAGAGAGTGGTCTTTGTCTTAGGGTAACCAAGGATTAGATTAGGGGGCCTGCTTCTTGCCTTTTCTTTCTTTTTTTTTTTTCTTGCGGTACGTGGGCCTCTCACCGCTGTGGCCTCTCCCGCTGCGGAACACAGGCTCCGGACGCGCAGGCTCAGCGGCCATGGCTCACGGGCCCAGCCGCTCCGCGGCATGTGGGATCTTCCCAGACCGGGGCACGCACCCCGCATCCCCTGCATCGGCAGGCGGACTCTCAACCACTGCGCCCCCAGGGAAGCCCTCTTGCCTTTTCTTGATGTCTTAGAGAGAGAATATTCACTCTCCAACCACCTGTCTCTTACCTTCTGGTTCACTTCTGGCCTGGAATTAGAGAATATTGGCTTCCCATTTGCTTCCAACCTGTGGAGAGAATCAAAAATTTGGGTGGAGTTGCCATAACAGTCTTTCCATAGAAGCCCTTCCTCTTTCCAGGAGAACAAAGGCAACAGATGAAATGAAAAGGCAATTCTAAAAGTAAAAAGTATCTTTAATTTTAAATTGACACTCTAATCTGTGAAAAAATGGTAAAATAAGCCAAGGAAGCATTTATGTGCTTAGCATTGTGGGGACAGAAGAATATAGTCACTATTCCAGCTGGGGAGACAAGACATACACATTCAATAATAGCAACAATATAAGAAAATACACAGGCTGAGTGGAGCTTGTTGTGATAGAAATTCACAATATAAAGAAGTGATTAAGGTAGAGACCTCAATGAAGTCTTTGTAGAAGACGTAGAATGTGAGGAAAGACGAGAACTGCAGGAACAAAAAGTCAAGTGGCAGGATTAATACAGGTTGTCCATGGAAAGGCAAGAACACCAGCCTATTAGGAAGAAAGTTACGTAGAAGAGGTGGGGCCTTGAGAGCCAGACAGAAGAGTCTGGACCTGATGAAGCTAAGAGAACAGGGCATTGTGAAGGTCTGAGCTTAGGAACAATTTAGTGAAAGCAGCATTGCAAAAAAAAAAAGTAGTCAGGCAGGATGGACTCAGGAGAGAAACATCCAGAAAGGAGGTGGTTATAGAGCACCCAGCAGAAGACGATGAGGGCTTAGGTTACGGAATTGGAAAGAGGCCTGGAGTTAGCAGGGTCAAATGTGCTAAAGCTAAAAGAAGAAGGGAGAAAGTTTAAACAATTTGGATTTAAACTAATTTTGTCACTGGCTGTTGTGTAACTATGATGATGCTGTATGTCATTGCTCTGGGGTAAACAGGAATGCATCTCTGTCTCTGTCTCTCTCCCTGTCTCTCTCTTCTGTGGCTGTGTGTGTGTGTTTTACACACTTAGGTAATTTCCCCTATGCTTCTTCTATTCTCAGTGGAAATGTTAGAGGGAAAATAGGGAGGTAGTCAAAGGAATTAATACATACAGATACTTTTTGGCTTAAATTAATGACATTGATTATTTAATAATTCACATAATAGGAAGTGCAGAAGTAGAGCAGATTCTAAGCACAGTCCAATCAAGTGCTGGAACAACTGGCTATCCATATTATGTAATGTGAACCTCAACCTTCACCTCATGCCATACACAAAAATTAACTCAAAATGATATTCACAATCCAAATATCTGACATAGGACTTCTATCCATAATTAAAGAACTCTTATAACTCAATAATAAGAAAGCAAAAATCCAATTTTTAAATGGACAATGGATTTAAGCAAATATTTCACTAATAATATATAAGAATGGTCAATGGGCATGTAAAAAGATGCTCAATAGCATTAGTCATCAGCAGAATGCAAATTAAACCACAATGAGATACCACTACTTATCCATTTGAATGGCTAAATTTTAAAAGACTAATAATACCAAGTGTCGGTGAGCATGTAAATCAATTGGAACTCTCATACATTGCTTCTGGGAATAAAATCATCTCTAGCTACTTAAAAAAAATGTTACAAGCACTTTGGAGAACAGTTTGTTAGCATCTTGTAAAGCCAAACATATACTTACCATAGGTCTCAGAAATCCCACTCATAGCTATTTACCCAAGAGAAATGGAAACCTATGTTCACAAAAAAAGACTTACATATGAATGTTCATAGTAGTTTTATTTATAATGGTCAAAACCAGGAAACAATTTAAATGTCCAACATCAGAAGAATAAACAAATAGTGTGTACTTATACAGTAAAATACTAGTGAGCAATACAAAGGGACATACTACTGATACACTTACTACATGTATGAATCTCAAAATCTGCATGCTGAACAAAAGAAGCCAGTCCCAAAAGCAAACCTAGTGTATAAATTCATTTATATCAATTGCTATAAAAGGTAAAACTAATCCATAGTTACATAAAGCAAATCCATAGCTGCCTGGGGCCAGAGATGGTGCGACTGACCACAAAGCTGCATCAGAGAACCTCTGAAGTGACAGGCATGTTCTACATTTTGACTGTGGTGATGGTGTAATGGTATATATATATATATATATATATATATATATGCATATATATATACATATATATGCATATATATATATACATATATATATGCATATATATATATGTCAAAACTCATCAAACTGTACAATTTGAAAGGGTGCATTTTATTTTATGTAAAAATTTTTTATTCTTTATTGTTGATCGTGCCCCACCCATGTGGACATAGTATGTCATAGTGATAATGAGTGCATATCTAATACTTTCCTCTCTTCTATTTTTTAAAAAATATAAAATATGAACGAATTCAAGCATATGAATGACAGAAAATAATATAACAGACACCTTCATGCCTACCACGAAGATAAAAAAGATGTAAACAGGGCTCCCCTGGTGGCGCAGTGGTTGAGAGTCCGCCTGCCGATGCAGGGGACACGGGTTCGTGCCCCGGTCCGGGAAGATCCCACATGCTGCGGAGCGGCTGGGCCCGTGAGCCATGGCCGCTGAGCCTGCGCATCCGGAGCCTGTGCTCCGCAACGGGAGAGGCCACAACAGTGAGAGGCCCGCGTACCACAAAAAAAAAAAAAAAGATGTAAACAGTTTGTCTTATGGAGTTCTAAAAAAGAAAGAACAAAAGAGATGAAACATTACTATCACAGGTAAAGCCCCACTTTCAACCTTTCCCCCTTCCTTACCCTTCCATAGAGAGAGCCACTTTCCTAAAGTTGATGTTTAATAAGCAGCTGCTTGGCTTTGCACATTCACTATAAAAATGTATGTCCATAAATAATGCACAGCATTGTTCTGTATATTTTTGAATATATATAAATGGAATCTACTACATGTATCTTCTTGAAATCGCTGTTATCATTTAACATTATTTTTTAGATTATGCATATTGATACAGATAGATCTAGTTCATTTATTTTAACCACTGTGTGAAAAAGGCACAGTTTATTTAGCCATTCCCCAACTGACAAATGGTACATTATTTCAACTTTTTCACTTTTATATAGAGTGCTGCAATAAACATCCTCATATATGTTTTTTATTCACATGTATAAGAGTTTATCAGGGTAGGCATATAGATATGGAATTGCTGGTTTGAAGAATGTTTGGTTATTTATGCTACATAACAAACCACTTTAAAACTTAGTGGCTTAAAACAGTAACTATCATGTATTTCTGCTTGTGAATCTGCAATTTGGGTGGGAATGGCTCATCTCTACTCCACACAAATGGCTCTACTGAAACTGAAGTATCGACTTTCAAAATAGATCTTTCTCATTCTTGGTAAATTTGTGTTGGGTTGTCAGCTGGGTGCTCAGACAGCACTGTCAGCTGGGGACCTCAGTTCCTCTCTACATGTTACTACCCATGTGGCTGCTTAGATTTTCTCACAGCATGGTAGATGAATTTCAAAACTTCCCAGGCAGAAGATCAAGGTTTCTTCTGATCTTATGACTAAAATCTTAGAACATCACGTCCATTGTATTCCATTAGTCAAGCAAGTCACTAAAGCCAGCCCATATTGAATGGGAGAAGTGACAATGAATTTGCAGCCATTTAAAATCTACCACATTTCCCCCTCTAACCATAAATGATTTACATTTCTCGTACATGCAAAATACACCCACCTCCTCACAAGGCCTCCAGAAATCTCAGTCTATTTTGACATCAAGTTCAGGTTTGAGGACCAGGATCTCATCAGCTAAATAAGTTCTAGGTGGGGATAAGTCTCCTCAAGTTTGGAATTTCCTTGGTGTAGATCCTCTAGATCTGAGAACCTGTGAAATAAACAAGTTATGTGCCCCTAAACTCCCAACATATAATGCTGAGGTAGAAATTTCATAACCACAGTAGACACTTCCATTCACAAAGGATGGGAATAGGAGACATATAGTAGTCCATAGCTACTCTGAAATCCAGCTGGGCATGTATCACTAGTTTTCTTATTAGGGCCCAGTACTGCTCTCTGGGTATGATTGTCCATAGCTCTTGATTCCATCCTATGAATCATCCTTCCTTATATATAAGAAATGGCCCACGAATAGGCAGAACTTCCCGAATGGTGGTACAAGATATCTGACGAAACTTTCTGCAGTGAAACAACCATTTAAGCATTGAAAAACTACTTTTAAAAAACATTTAAAGTCTCCACAAATTGTCTTAAGGAAATACAGAAAATGAAGAAACAGTTATACAAGAAAATCAGCTAAATCTCAGTAAGAATAGTGAGTCTGTGGCATTTGAGCCACGACCTGCTCCCATGCCCCACCCCATAGCTCTGTACAATGGACTCTCTTCTCTAGGCAGGTATGGGCAGGAAGACAGGTGCTCCCTTTCCCTACAACTTCTAGTCTATGGCTACAGTTTCACCCTGGGAAGGGCAGGCTGCTGGTGTCTTTCTTTCTCCCCAGCCCAATGTTACAGAAGCTCTGTTCTAGGCAGGTGAGTCTGAGAGGACTGAAACTTTCTTTCCCCATTCAGCTCCCACCCATAGGACAAGGGCTTTACCGGAGGAAAGACAGGCTGAGAATACTGGCGCCCAATTGGCTCCACAGCCCGCTCACTCATACAATAGAGATCCCATTATGGCAGTGGCAAGCTATCACCATCCCTGGCACCCACTGGGAAAACAGGAGTGTCACTCCAGAAAAAGAAACCCACTGTCCCTGCCCCCAGCTCCAATGCAGTGGTCCAGAGATTCTGCCCAGGGGGAGGGGCAGGCCATAAGGACCAAGAGCTCGATAACTCTGCTTAAGATGATGGACTTTATTAAAAGAGAGCATGGAGAGGTGCATACCTAAGGGCATTGTTGAAAACGGTAGAGATTTTGGTGGTAAGCATTTAAGAGAGACTGGTAGCTCCAGGATAGCAATAAGCAAAACAGCAAACCAGTCAGAAGATTAATAGAATATGAGAGACAACCAAGAAGAACCTGTCCTGGGATCACACTCTCCACACAGTCCTAGATCTCTTTGATGAGACATTGTCATTATACTTTACTTCTCTAAGCATGATTTACTTTGGTTCTTTGAACATATTTATAACACCTTCTTTGAATCTTTTGTCTGCATTTTCCCCAACACTTCACATCCAAAAACACATATCAGTTTGTCCCAGTATCAGTGATGTTAATTTGATCACTTGTTTAAAGTAGTATCCTTCAGACCTCTGCACTGTAACAGTATCTTTTCCCCTTTGTAGATAACACTAAACTTGTCCCAAGATTGACCAGTGAGAGCTTATTTGAGTCAGCTCTTATGTCCTTTTGCCATGTCCTCTTAGTCTTGGTGCATTTCATTTCTTTCTGGCACCATAAATAATTCGTGGCTCACCTGTTTTGTTCCCCTGCTACATATCTGGATTCAATTATTTCTCCAAGGAACTATAAGAGTGTAGCCCTTTTTTGAGAGCTCTTGATTTATGTAGGGGTCTCAGTTCTATCTCCTCATTTTGTGTAGACCAATGAACTTATCCCCTATGCTTACATAAACTCCTACAAACTCCATTTTCCATGTTCCTTTCTTTATAGCAAGCTATGAGACCTTGGCCTCCTCTTACCTCCTCTCCATAGTTGCTACTTCTCCTGCTCTTCCATAGTTGTTGCTATGAAAGGAGCCAGAGGCTCTCTACCTTGACCCCTCCTTGGGGTCCCAGATGACCACCTGCATTTAAGCTCTTCTCATTTTAAGGGATTTATAGTTGATCATGTGAAGACAGATACAGAAGCTAGCAAGTCATTAGAAGGGTACACAACGCTCAATTATGGTCCCTGCTCTTTTGACCTTTTTACATGAGAGGGTCCTTGACACAAGTTTTCCCAAACTCTGAAGACCAGTAGACAGTAGACCTCAAAGAATCAGCTTGGATTCCCAAGTCTGGATCAACTACTCTTGGCCCAGCCCTTCCTCCCTCCCTACTCAATGAATGATTATTCTGCTGTAGGGTATAACATTTAAAAAGATTTCATTGACTATGCATCAACATCTGTATGGTACATGTACCATCTGGAGCAGCAAGTAGGACACTGAAATTCTGATTTGATAACAACAAAAAGAAACATGTTCTTCAGAGATCCATTTAGGCACCAGAAAACCAGACTATTGGAATATCTGTAGCACAGTATATAATCTTAGGATTTTGCTTTATGTTAGAAAAGAGTGATGTGTATTTGTTCAGCGTGGGGTTCCTAATTTTACTTCCATACATCTACGTAAGTATTAAAAATACATATTTCCATAAGTCAATCTCCCAGAATTTGACTAACTCTCCCTTGGGTAGTTTCATGCCAGCTCTCCACAGACAAAGCCAAATCAAAGAACTAGGACAAGGATACACACACACATTGTGTAAATGAGCCATTTCATTTTGACTCTTGAAACCAAGTTTTTTAAATATATCTTCATATGTACAAGCATAATTCTGGAAAAGAAAGGAAAACTGATTTAAATAAAATTTTTGAGTCCAAGAATTTACTGTTCATGTACTCTGAGGCCAAGAATGAAGGATTCTAAGGTCAAAATCCCATAATCAGAAAAAGTCCTGTTCTGGAAGGTGTGGCCAAGATGGCAGAGTAAGAAGACCTCCTCACACAGGCATACCGAAATTACCACCATTTCCAGAGTAACTGTCAATGAGAATGACCTCAAGACTAGCAGAAAAGATTTTCCACAACTAAAGATATAAAGAAGGAACCACAATGAGATAGGTAGGAGGGGCAGTGACACTGTACAGTCAAGACCCATACATCCAGGTAGGCAACCCACAAATGGGAGGATAATCACAATTGCAGGGGTTCTGCCAAGGAGCAAGGGGCCTGAGCCTCACATTGGGCTCTCTAGCCTGGGGGTCCTGTGCCAGGAAGATGAGCTCTCAGAAGGTCTGGCTTTGAAGGCCAGCATGGCTTGTGTATGGGAGAACCAGAGGGCAGTAGGAAACAGAGACTTCACTCTTAAAAGATGCACACAAATCTCACACACTTTGAGTCTCAGGGAAGAGACAGTAATTTGAAAGGAGCCTGGGTCAGACCCACTTGCTGATCTTAGAGAGCCTCCCAGAGAGACAGGAGAAACTGGGACACCCCCTAGGGACACAGATGCTGGTTGCAGCTATTTTTGGGTGCTCAGACTACCATGAAGACACTGGTGCTGTCAAGCACCATTTTGGAGTCCTCCCTCTAGCCTATTAGCACCTGCAGCTTACCTGCCCACCAGATGGTTGGCACCACCCTTGTGACTTCCCAGGCCAAGCAGCTAGCTGCACAGGGATGCAACCTCACCCACCAGCAGACTGGCACCAGGCCCTGCCCCTCCCTGGGACCCCACAGTCAACCACCCCAGGACCCAGCCCTGCAGCAGCCAGATGCCCCAGGACCCAGCCCTCCCCACCAGCAGGCTGGCACCAGCACTGAGATGGCCTGGACCACACAGTCAGACATGCCAGGACCCAGACCTTCCCACCAGTGGGCTGGCAGCCTCTTCAGAGCCAACCCCACCTACCAGTGTCCCTGCAGTACTTGGACCCACCACAACAGAAGGGCCCATTCAGTGCACATAAGAGCATATAGCTTTGATGACCAGAGGGGAGTGTGCTTCTGGGTCCCATAGGACATTTCCTACATAAGGTCACTTCGCCAAGTGTAATCAACCTACCTAATACATTGAAATACAAACAGAGAATTAGGCAAAATGAGGTGGCAGAGGAATAAGTTCCAAAAGAACTAACAATATAAAACCCCAGAAGAAGAACTAAGCAAAGTGGAGATAAGCAATATAAACAATAAAGAGCTCAAGGTAATGATCACAGAGATGCTCAATGAACTTGGAGAAGAATGGATGAACACAGTGAGGAGTTTAACAAAGAGTTAGAAAATATAAAGAAGAACCAACAGAGCTAAAGAATACAATAACTGAATTTTTTTAAAAAAATACACTAGAAGGAATAAACTGTAGATTAGATGATAGAGAGGAACAGATCAGTGCACTGGAAGACAGAATAGTGGACCTCACCCAAGTTGAACAGAAAAAAGAAAAAAATTTTTGATTGGGGATAGTTTGAGAGACCTCTTGCACAACATCAAGCATACTAACATTCGAATTATAGGGGTCCCAGAAGAAAAACAGAGAGAGAAAGGGGCAGATAACTTATTTGAAAAAGATAATAGCTGAAAATTTCAATAATCTGGGAGAAAATAGACTCCCAGCTACAGGAATCACAGAGAGTCCCAAACAAGATGAATTCAAAGAGATCCACTCCAAGACACATTGTAATTAAAATGGTAAAAATTAAAGCTAAAGGGAGAATCTTAAAAGCAGCAAGGGAAAAGCAACTAGTTACATAAAAGGGAACTTTCACAAGACTATCAATTGACTTTTCAGCAGATACTTTGCAAGCCAGAAGGGAGTGGCATGATCTTTTTTTAATGATGTAATGAAAAAACCTACAACCAAGAATACTCTACCTGTCAAGGCTATCATTCAGATTTGAAGGAGAGATAAAGAGTTTTACAGATAAGCAAAAGGAAAGAGTTAAGGACCACTAAACTGGCTTCACAAGAAATGTTAAAGGAACTTCTCTATGTGGAAATGAAAAGGCCACAATTAGAAATATGAAAATTACACAAAAATCTCATTGGTAAAGGCAAATATACAGTAAAGGTAGTAGACAAACCACTTATAAAGCTAGATGGACCTTAAAAGCCAAAAGTAGTAAAATTATCTATATCCACAATAATTAGCTTGGGGATGCTCAGAACAAAAAGGTAAAATATAAAGTCAAAAACACTAAACATGTGGGGGTGGGAGGAGAAAAAATGGTTGTTAGAATGCATTCAAACTTAAATGATCATCAACTTAAAATAACCAAATATATAGGTCTTATATTAAACCTCATGGTAACCACAAGCCAAATATCTATAAGAAATACACACCAAAAAGGAAAGACAAAGAATTTCAAACATAACACTAAAGATAGTCATCAAATCACAAGGGAAGAGAGCAATAGCAGAAGAAAGGAACAAAAAAGAACTATGAAAACAACAAGAAAGCAATTAACAAAATGGCAGTAAGTATATGCCTATCAATAATTAATTTAAATGTAAGTGAACTAAAGGCACCAACCAAAAGACAAATACAAAGATGTTTGTCGAAAGATGTGGCTGAATGGACTAAAAAAAAACAAACAAAACTGATATATATGCCGCCTACAAAATACTCATTTCAGATCTGAAGACACACACAGACTGAAAGTGAGAAAATGGAAAAAGGTACTCCATGCAAACGGAAATGAAAAGAAAGTTGGGGTAGTTTATATCAGACAAAATAGACTTTAAAACAAAGACTGTCCCATGAGACAAATAATAACATTAGGAAATAATAAAGGGATCAATCAGGCAAGAAGATATAACAATTGCAAGTATATATGCACACAACATAGGAGCACCTAAATACATACAGCAAATACTAACAAGCATAAGGGGAGAAATTGACAGTACAAAATAACAATACCACTTACATCAATGGACAGGTCATCCAGATAAAAAATCAGTAAGGAAACACTGGCCTTAAACAACACATAAGAGCAGATGGATTAATAGATACATATAGAACATTCCATCCAAAAGCAGCAGAATACACATTCTTTTGAAGTGCACAAGGAACATTCTCCAGAATAGACCACACACTAGGCCACAAAACAAGTCTCAATCAGTTTAAGAAGACTGAAATCATATCAAGCATCTTTTCTGACCACAAAAATATGAGACTAGAAATTAACTACAAGGAAAAAACTGAAGAAAAAAAAACACAAACATGTGGAGGCTAAACAATATGCTACTAAACAATCAATGGATCACTGAAGAATTCAAAGAAGAAATCAAAAAATACCTGGAAAAAAATAAAAATAGAAGCACAATGATCCAACATCTATGGGACGCAGAGAAGCACTTCTTAGAGGGAAGCTTATAGCGATACAAGTCTACCTCAGGAAACAAGAAACAAGACCTCTGGGACAACATTAAGCACACCAACATTCGAATTATAGGGGTTCCAGAAGAAGAAGAGAAAAAGAAAGGGACTGAGAAAATATTTGAAGAGATTATAGTTGACAACTTCCCTAATATGGGAAGGAAAATAGTTAATCAAGTGCAGGAAGCACAGAGAGTCCCATACAGGATAAATCCAAGGAGAAACACGCCAAGACACCGATTAATCAAACTGTCAAAAATTAAATACAAAGAAAACATATTAAAAGCAGCAAGGGAAAAACAATAAATAACACACAAGGGAATCCCCATAAGCTGAACAGCTCATCTTTCAGCAGAAATTCTGCAAGCCAGAAGGGAGTGGCAGGACATAGTTAAAGTGATTCAGGAGAAAAACCTACAACCAAGATTACTCTACCCAGCAAGGATCTCATTCAGAGTTGCCAGAGAAATTAAAACCTTTACAGACAAGCAAAAGCTGAGAGAGTTCAGCACCACCAAACCAGCTTTACAAAAAATGCTAAAGGAACTTCTCTAGGCAAGAAACACAAGAGAAGTAAAAGACCTACAATAACAAATCCAAAACAATTAAGAAAATGGGAATAGGAACATACATAATGATAATTACCTTAAATGTAAATGGATTGAATGCTCCCACCAAAAGACACAGACTGGCTGAATGGATACAAAAACAGGCCCATATATATGCTGTCTACAAGAGACCCACTTCAGACCTAGAGACACATACAGACTGAAAGTAAGGGGATGGAAAAAGATATTCCATGCAAATGGAAATCAAAAGAAAGCTGGAGTAGCAATTCTCATATCAGACAAAATAGACTTTAAAATAAAGACTATTACAAGAGACAAAGAAGGACACTACATAACGATTAAGGGATCGATCCAAGAAGAAGATATAACACGTGTAAATATTTATGCAACCAACATAGGAGCACCTCAATACATAAGGCAAATACCAACAGCCATAAAAGGGGAAATTGACAGTAACACATTCATAGTAGGGGACTTTCACACTCGACTTTCACCAATGGACAGATCATCCAAAATGAAAATAAATAAGGAAACACAAGCTTTAAATGATACATTAAACAAGATGGACTTAATTGATATTTATAGGACATTCCATCCCAAAACAACAGAATACACATTCTTCTCAAGTGCACATGGAACATTCTCCAGGATAGATCATACCTTGGGTCACAAATCAACCCTTGGTAAATTTAAGAAAATTGAAATTGTGTCAAGTATCTTTCCAACCACAATGCTATGAGACTAGATATCAATTACAGGAAAAGATCTGTAAAAAATACAAACACATGGAGGCTAAACAATACACTACTTAATAACGAAGTGATCACTGAAGAAATCAAAGAGGAAATCAAAAAATACCTAGAAACAAATGACAATGGAGACACGACGCCCCAAAACCTATGGGATGCAGCAAAAGCAGTTCAAAGAGGGAAGTTTATAGCAATACAATCCTACCTTATGAAACAGGAAACATCTCGAATAAACAACCTAACCTTGCACCTAAAGCTATTAGAGAAAGAAGAACAAAAAAAACCCAGAATTAGCAGAAGGAAAGAAATCATAAAGATCAGATCAGAAATAAATGAAAAAGAAATGAAGGAAACGATAGCAAAGATCAATAAAAATAAAAGCTGGTTCTTTGAGAAGATAAACAAAACTGATAAACCATTACCCAGACTCATCAAGACAAAAAGGGAGAAGACTCAAATCAATAGAATTAGAAATGAAAAAGAAGTAACAACTGACACTGCAGAAATACAAAAGAATGAGAGATTACTACAAGCAACTCTATGCCAATAAGATGGACAACCTGGAAGAAATGGACAAATTCTTAGAAATGCACAACCTGCCAAGACTGAATCAGGAAGAAATGGACAGTATGAACAGACCAATCACAAGCACTGAAATTGAAACTGTGATTAAAAATCTTCCAACAAACAAAAGCCCAGGACCAGATGGCTTCACAGGCGAATTCTATCAAACATTTAGAGAAGAGCTAACACCTATCCTTCTCAAACTCTTCCAAAATATAGCAGAGGGAGGAACACTCCCAAACTCATTCTACGAGGCCACCATCACCCTGATACCAAAACTAGACAAGGATGTCACAAAGAAAGAAAACTACAGGCCAATATCCCTGATGAACATAGATGCAAAAATCCTCAACAAAATACTAGCAAACAGAATCCAACAGCACATTAAAAGGATCATACAACATGATCAAGTGGGACTTATTCCAAGAATGCAAGGATTCTTCAATATACGCAAATCAATCAATGTGATACACCATATTAACAAACTGAAGGAGAAAAACCATATGGTCATCTCAATAGATGCAGAGAAAGCTTTCAACAAAATTCAACACCCATGTATGATAAAAACCCTCCAGAAGGTAGGCATAGAGGGAAGTTTCCTCAACATAATAAAGGCCATATATGACAAGCCCACAGCCAACATCATCCTCAATGGTGAAAAACTGAAAGCATTTTCACTAAGATCAGAAACAAGACAAGGTTACCCACTCTCACCACTCTTATTCAACATAATTTTGGAAGTTTTAGCCACAGCAATCAGAGAAGAAAAGGAAATAAAAGGAATCCAAATCGGAAAAGAAGAAGTAAAGCTGTCACTGTTTGCAGATGACATGATACTATACATAGAGAACCCTAAGGATGCTACCAGAAAACTACTAGAGCTAATCAATGAATCTGGTAAAGTAGCAGGATACAAAATTAATGCACAGAAATCTCTGGCATTCCTATACACTAATGATGAAAAATCTGAAAGTGAAATCAAGAAAACACTCCCATTTACCACTGCAACAAAGAAAATAAAATATCTAGGAGTAAACTTACCTAAGGAGACAAAAGACCTGTATGCAGAAAATTATAAGACACTGATGAAAGAAATTAGAGATGATACAAATAGATGGAGAGATATACCATGTTCTTGGAATGGAAGAATCAATGTTGTGAAAATGACTCTACTACCCAAAGCAATCTACAGATTCAAGGCAATCCCTATCAAACTACCACTGGCATTTTTCACAGAATTAGAACAAAAAATTTCACAATTTGTATGGAAATACAAAAGGCCCCAAATAGCCAAAGCAATCGTGAGAACGAAAAACGGAGCTGGAGGAATCAGGCTCCCTGCCTTCAGACTATACTACAAAGCTACAGTAATCAAGACAGTATGGTACTGGCAGAAAAACAGAAAGATAGATCGATGGAACAGGATAGAAAGCCCAGAGATAAATGCACGCACATATGGTCACCTTATCTTTGATAAAGGAGGCAGGAATGTACAGTGGAGAAAGGACAGCCTCTTCAATAAGTGGTGCTGGGAAAACTGGACAGGTACATGTAAAAGTATGAGATTAGATCACTCCCTAACACCATACACAAAAATAAGCTCAAAATGGATTAAAGACCTAAATGTAAGGCCAGAAACTATCAAACTCTTAGAGGAAAACACAGGCAGAACACTCTATGACATAAATCACAGCAAGATCCTTTTTGACCCACCTCCTGGAGAAATGGAAATAAAAACAAAAATAAACAAATGGGACCTAATAAAACTTCAAAGCTTTTGCACAGCAAAGGAAACCATAAACAAGACCAAAAGACAACCCTCTGAATGGGAGAAAATATTTGCAAATAAAGCAACTGACAAAGGATTAATCTCCAAAATTTACAAGCAGCTCATGCAGCTCAATAAGAAAAAAACAAACAACCCAGTCCAAAAATGGGCAGAAGACCTACATAGACATTTCTCCAAAGAGGATGTACAGACTGCCAACCAACACATGAAAGAATGCTCAACATCATTAATCATTAGAGAAATGCAAATCAAAACTACAATGAGGTATCATCTCACACCAGTCAGAATGGCCATCATCAAAAAATCTAGAAACAATAAATGTTGGAGAGGGTGTGGAGAAAAGGGAACACTCTAGCACTGCTGGTGGGAATGTGAATTGATACAGCCACTATGGAGAACAGTATGGGGTTCCTTAAAAAACTACAAATAGAACTACCATATGACCCAGCAATCCCACTACTGGGCATATACCCTGAGAAAACCATAATTCAAAAAGAGTCATGTACTAAAATGTTCATTGCAGCTCTATTTACAATAGCCAGGACATGGAAGCAACCTAAGTGTCCATCATCGGATGAATGGATAAAGAAGATGTGGCACATATATACTGTAGAATATTACTCAGCCATAAAAAGAAACGAAATTGAGCTATTTGTAATGAGGTGGATGGACCTAGAGTCTGTCATACAGAGTGAAGTAAGTCAGAAAGAGAAAGACAAATACCGTATGCTAACACATATATATGGAATTTAAGGAAAAAAATGTCATGAAGAACCTAGGGGTAAGGCAGGAATAAAGACACAGACCTACTAGAGAATGCACTTGAGGATATGGGGAGGGGGAAGGGTAAGCTGGAACAAAGTGAGAGAGTGGCATGGACATATATACACTGCCAAACGTAAAATAGATAGCTAGTGGGAAGCAGCCGCATAGCACAGGGAGATCAGCTCGGTGCTTTGTGACCACCTAGAGGGGTGGGATAGGGAGGGTGGGAGGGAGGGAGACGCAAGAGGGAAGAGATATGAGAACATATGTATATGTATAACTGATTCACTTTGTTATAAAGCAGAAACTAACACACCATTGTAAAGCAATTATACTCCAATAAAGATGTAAAAAAAAAGAAAAATATCAAATAAACAACCTTACACCTGAAGGAACTAAAAAAAGAACAAACAAAACCCAGATTTAGTAGAAGGAAAGACATCATAAAGATTAGAGCAGAAATAAATGAAATAGAGACTAAAAAACAGAAGAAAATATGAATGAAACTAATAACTGGTTCCTTGAAAAGGTAAACAAAATTGATAAACTTTTAGTAGATTAATCAAGTGAAAAGATAAAGGGCCCAAATAAATATAATCAGATATGAAAGAGGAGAGGTTACAACCATCACCACTGAAATACAAAGGATCATAAGAGATTACTACAGTTATATGCCAATAAAATGTACAACCTATAAGAAATGGATAAATTCCTAGAAACATACAATCTCCCAAGACTGAACCAGGAAGAAACAGAAAATATGAACAGATTGATTATGAATAAGGAAATGGAATCAGTAATTTTAAAAAAAACTCACAACAAACAAAAGTCCAAGACCAGATGGCTTCACAGTTGAATTTTACCAAACATTTAAAGAAGAGTTAATACCTATCTTCAAACTATTCCAAAAAATTTGAGAGGAAAGAGTGCTTCTGACTCTTTCTATGAGTCCAGCATCACCCCAATACCAAAACCAAAGACACTACAAAAAAAGAAAATTACAGGTCAATATCTCTGATGAACACAGATGCAAAAATACTCAACAAAATATTAGCAAACTGAATTCAACAATACATTAAAGTATCATACACCTTGGTCAAGTGGGATTTATCCCAGGGATGCAAGGATGGTTCAATATTTGCACCATATAAACAAACAGAAGAATACAAATCATATGATCATCTCAATAGATGCAGAAAAAGCATTTGACAAAACTCAACATCCATTTATGATAAAAAAAAACTCTTCAGAGTTCAGAGTGGTGGATTTTGTAAATTAATAGCCCCAGGCTAGCATTATTAGGGCTTTGTACACAAGCAGTCTGAGAGAGTTATGAGACAGGTTTATTGTTTTAATAAAAAATTACAAACATCAAAAAAAACCCTTCAGAAAGTCGGTATAGAGGGAACATACCTCAATATAATAAAGGTCATATATGACAAATCCAAAGCTACCATCATACTCAATAGTGAAAAGCTGAAAGCATTTCCTCTAAGATCAGGAATAAGACAAGGATGCTCACTCTCACCACATTCATTCAACATAGTATTGGAAGTCCTAGCCACAGCAATCAGAAAAGGAAAAGATATATAAGGAATCCAAAATGGAAAGGAAAAAGTAAAATTGTCACTGTTAGCAGATGTTATGTTACTATAGCTAGAAAGTCCTAAAGATACCACCAAACAACTATTGGAACTAATAAATGAATTCACTAAAGCTGAGGACAGAAAATTAATGTACAAAAATCTGTTGCATTTCTCTACACTAACAATGAACTATCAGAAAGGGAAATTTTTAAAAACAGTCCCATTTACAATCACATCAAAAAGAATAAAATACCTAGGAATAAATCTAACCAAGGAAGTAAAAGACCTGTACTCAGAAAACTGTAAGAAATTGATGAAAGAAATTGAAGATGACACAAACAAATGAAAAGGTATACCATTCTCATGGCTTGGAAGAATTAATATTGTTAAAATGACCATACTCCTCAAGGCAATCTTCAGATTCAATGCAATCCCTATCAAAATACCAATGGCGGGGCTTCCCTGGTGGTGCAGTGGTTGGGAGTCCGCCTGCCGATGCAGGGGACACGGGTTCGTGCCCGGGTCCGGGAGGATCCCACGTGTCGCGGAGCGGCTGGGCCCGTGAGCCGTGGCCGCTGGGCCTGCGCGTCCTGAGCCTGTGCTCCGCAGCGGGAGAGGCCACGGCGGTGAGAGGCCCGTGTACCGCAAAAAAAAAAAAATAATAATACCAATGGCATTTTTCATAGAACTAGAACAAATAATTCTATAATTTGTATAGAAACACAAAAGACCCCTAACAGCCCAAATAATCATGCTGAATGTAGGCACTGATGAGGTGGGGCAGATGAATCTCTCAGGCCCCTTCCTCTCCAGGCTCATAGAATTCTGCAGAGCCCTAACAGAACAGGGTAGATACTGTATTCTACAACTCAATACCCTGGCATTCAGCTAGCTGTTGTGCCTCTACTTGGAACATCAAATTTCGAAAGGAAAAAATATTTTTTTAAAAACAGCAGCTAGTATTTATTAAGGATTTGCTCTATGTTAAACACTGTATTCAGTGTTTTTATATTTTATATATAAAATATTAATTTTATATAAAATTATATTTATAAAAATATTTATATAAAATATTTTATATATTTTATATTTCATTTAGTCCTCTAACAACCCTGTGAAATTGGTATTATTATTAGCTCCATTTTACTGATGAGGAAATTGAGGCTCAAAACTGAGGTTGTGACTACCCAAAATCACACAGCTAGTAATAGATTAAGGTATCAAAACTAATGGTATTTACCTCTAGACTGCAGTGCTCCTTCCTCATCCACCAAATTACCTCCTAATACAGTCCATATACTCTCTCCACAGAAACAATAACAAAAGCTTTTTTTAAATACCTAGAATGTGCCAGGCACTTTGCTGTTTTTCTTACAATATTTTATTTAATGCTAACCACAAAATCCAATACCCTATTACTTAGTGCAGAATGAAGCAATATGGTTAGTAGTTAAGAGTGTAGGTTTAGGAGTCAGACTAACATTTTACAGATGAAGAAACCAATGCTCAGAGATGTTAAGTAACTTGCCCAAGGTCACGCAGGTAGTAAGTGGCAGAGCTGAAATGTGAATTTAAGATTATCTGACTCCAGAGGATTATACAAAAGAAAAATCTTTTTAAAATATTTTAATGCAATGTTAAGACAATTTTTCATCAAAGTTTATGACGTGGAGAAAAGGTGTAGACACTTAGCTTCTTTTTCCCTTTTCTTTTGGCATATTATCTTTCCTCTGTCCCTCTCTAGGTGACAGAACTTCACATGCAGTAATTTGTGCTAACATGAGCATGAGACAGAGCCTAGGCACTGTGCATACATAAGCCAAACAATGCAAAAAACTTCCAGTCATCTGAACCAGTCATGCCAGATTTATGAAGAGAAAAGGGCAGACAACGTGACCAAAATACACTCTCGCTGAGAAGCACTTTTTGTCCACCTCCACCCCCACCCCCACTTTATTGTCTTGTTAAACAAGAAATGTGGCATAAAGCACACGGCTTATATCACAAGCAGGTCACATGTGGTGCTGGTGATGTGTAGCTCTTATCTACCCCTAGCAGATTCACTTACAGCTCTCTTCTGTCTCTGCACATTCTCCTGAATATAAACATGCTTGCTAAGTGTTCTGTACCTTGCTTCCATTCTTTCCCTGCACTTGCCTTGGGTAGGGAACACACAGCATTCTGGGACCAAACATGAGGATCCATAGTGAGACAACAGTCTTCTTTTTAATAAAAAGGGGGAGGTCTACTGTGTCTCTGTTGCAGATGGCATTAGGGGAGGGGGAGAAGTAGTCAGAATATTAAATCACCTTTCTTTGTATGCATGGTCAGATTTTCTATTCGAAATTCACCAAGCTTTGAAAACATGCCGCTGTGCACTGCCTCCAGGCTTGGCAGCTCTTCTTTTTCTGTTGGGATGAGTTCCCAGCCTCAGGGAATAGTTCCTTTAGATGTCAGCTACACACCTTGCCCAGACAAAGCTTCTAACAGCTTGACTTATTCCAAAGAACCCCATAGCAACTGAAAGGCTATTACCATGGTTAGATGTCAGGTAGGATGAGCTGCATCTGCAGAAAGGTAGAGAAATGGCGATGGGAGGGATATTGTTGATAGAAGCTTTACAAGTGGGATAAAAAGCCACCAATAATTTGTTGTTGAAGAGTCTTAGCTCTTTTCATCAAGGTGGCATGAGGATCAACATTGAGGTTAACTTCTGTAGAACTCTTCAACTCCAGATTTTAGGTTCCAAGAAAAGTATACTCCTTAAGAAAGACTGAAACCTTTCCAATATGATACTTGGAAGTAGCATTATGAGACTGTTGACTTGAGGATGTCAGCATTCCCACCTACACGTTTACTCATTTGCACAATCCTTAAGCAAATATTACAAAAATATCACACACTGGGGATTTTCCAAGAATTTCCATAGGGAATGCTTTATCAGACAAAATCAGAACTTATTATCCATATTTTACAGGCTAATGAATCAGAAATATTTATTGTGAGCCTACTAAATACATCAGATACACAATCATACTAGTTTAGAGTGCATAATGAAGCAGTGGCTTTAGTGGTTAAAAGAACATGTTTAGGAGTTAGACTTACCTAGCACTGAGTCCCCTCTCTGCCATTTATGGACTGTATGACCTTTACCAGATGACTCAACCTCTCTCTGACTCAATCTCTTCAACTGTAGAATGGAGATCATAACAATCTCATAGAGTTGTTGTACTGAGGAGATAACACATGTAAAGTGCTTGGCACAGCACCTAGCACATATCAAGTATTCAATAAATAGTAGATCTAAGTAGTAGTGGCACTAGTCGCAGTGGGGAAAACAATAGGTATGAGACACAGCCCCTTCCCTCAAAGAGTTCCCTGTCTAGTTGGGAAAATGACTTATCCTGAAAAAATTACTACCAACACTAGGCAGTAAACTTTGTGCCACATGAGTGGAAAAGAAGAAATTGCTACTCAATAACAAAAAAAGACAAATAACCCAATTTTAAAAAGTGCAAAGGATTTCAACAGACATTTCTCCAAAGAAAATATACAAATGGCCAATAAGCCCATGAAAAGATGCTCAACATCATTAGTCATCAGAAAAATACAAATCAAAACTGCGAGACACCACTTCACATCCACTAGAATAGCTAGAATCAAAAAGACAGAGGGACTTCCCTGGCGGTCCAGTGGTTAAGACTTTGCACTTCAGCTGCAGGGGGCACAGGTTTGATCCCTGGTCGGGGAACTAAGATCCCGCATGCTGTGCAATACGGCCAAAAAAAAAAAACCAACAACAACTAAGTCCCTAAAATGTTAAATCCGAAAAAAAAAAAGACAGATAATAACAAGTGTTGATGAGCTCTCATACACTACTCATGGGAACATAAAATGGTGCAGGCTCTTTGGAAAACAGTCTGGTAGTTCCTCAAAAAGTGAAACAGTTACCATAGGACTCAGCAATTCCACTCATAGGTGGAACCTCAGAGAACTGAAAACATATAGTCACACAAAAATTTGTACACAAATGTTCATGTCAGCATTGTTCAAAACAACAGAAAGTGAAAACAACCCAAATGTCCATAAAGTGATGAATGGATAAATAAAATCTTCCATATGCATACAATAGAGAATGATTTAGCTATAAAAAAAGGAAACGCTGATATATGGTAAAACATGGATGGAGCTTGTGAAAGAAGATAGATGCAAAAGGTCACATCCTGGGCTTCCCTGGTGACACAGTGGTTAAGAATCTACCTGCCAATGCAGGGAACACGGGTTCGAGCCCTGGTCTGGGAAGATCCCACATGGTGTGGAGCAACTAAGCTCATGAACCACAACTACTGAGCCTGCGCTCTAGAGCTTGCAAGCCACAACTACTGAAGCCCACGTGCCTAGAGGCCGTGCTCCACAGCAAGAGAAGCCACCGCAATGAGAAGCCTGCGCACTGCAAGGAAGAGTAGCCCCTGCTCACTGCAGCTAGAGAAAGCCTGTGCGCAGCAGCAAAGACCCAACATAGCCAAAAATAAATAAATAAATAAATATATTTTTAAAGTCACATCCCATTCATATGATTCTATTCATATAAAGCTGTTTTAAAAAAGAAGGTGCTGAAAGAATTTGGAGGATGATGAAATCACTGCATATTGGAGAAGCAGTTCTTGAGATGAACAGAGGATGTGCAGTATTTCGAAAGCTAGAGAAGAGAAGATAGGACATATGTATCATATGCTTCATAACAAGCCACCCTGTAACTTATGGCTTAAAACAACAAACATTTCTTCTCACTCATATATCTGAGTGTCGGCCAAAGATCAGTTGATCTCAGCTGTGCATGGCTCCAAATGGTGGATATGGATCCGGGTCTTTCCCACATTTTTCTCATCCTCCTTGGATCTGCAAGCTGCCCAGGGCAAGTTCTTCTCATGTCATGGCAGAAGCACACAAGGGCAAGCCCAACCATGTAAGCCTTTGCTTACCTCATATCTATGAACATCCTATTTGTCAAAGCAAGTCACATGGCCAAGGCCAAGGTCGAAAGTAGGGAAGAACTGCGAAGTCTCATGACAAAGGGAAAAACACAGGGAAGAATGGAAAATTGGGACCTAAAATCCAATCTACTACAGTATTCCAGATAGAAAGAACATTAATTCATCTGACAAACATTTACTGTCTACTCTGAGAACCAGGATGCAACAGAAAACAAGTCAGTCATATACTTGCCTTCATGTGGATCATAGTAGGCAGTGAACCCAAAAGAGCAGGTTTAAGATGGACCTATAAACTAGGACCTATAAACAACAAACCCAAATGCTCAGAGGATCCAGACTTGTGAGATGAATTAGTTGAAATGCGGGGCAGGACCAAGATGAGTTGGGAAGTGCAAGTACAATCTAAAGGTGACAACTATTACTCAGCTTCAGCTGACTGTTACCAGGAAGAAACATGAGCTAAGTCCTTATGTCATTCACATAATAATCCGTCCTGTGCAAGCCAAACAAAACTCCTGAGGGCATGATGTAGCCTGAGAGTCACAAGTTTGTTGACATCTGATGTGAAAAAGAAAATTGGGTCAAATATGCTAATTGCTTTGATGGAGATTCATATAATGTGCAAAGGGAGTAAAAGAGAAGGAGTGCCTGTGACCGCTTAGGGGAATCCAGGAAGGCAGCAAAGAGAAGGCAACACCTAAGTGGATGCTCTAAGGGCAGAATTCAGAGAGTTCAGGCAGAAAGAATGCATGCACAAAGGTATGGAGGATTGAGAGAGCATAGTGTGTTCAAGGAACTGCCAGTAAGTTAATATAGCTGGAGTGTAGGATTTTGGAGAAGGATGTAAGTGTCAAGAAATGAAGCTGATGGGTTAGAAAGGCGCCAGATCATGGATGTTCTTTCAGGTCATGCTAACTTGTTTAGACTTTATCCTGAAGGGTTGTGAGCAGAGTAAGGACATGATCAGATTATCTGCTATGGATGTGATGGATTTGAGGCAAGAATGGAAAGCTAGAAGACCAGTTAGGAGACTATTGCACTAGTCCAGGTGAATGAGAAAAAGAACTAAACTAAGGCAGTAACAGTAAGGATGGAAAGACCAGATAGATAGGAGAGGTGACAAGCAGGCAAAAACTAGTAAATGTGGTTGAACATTAGATGTTGGTAGTAGAAAGAAAATAATAGAATGAGACCAGATTTCTGGGATGAACAACTTGATGCAATAAAATGTTATCTATGGAGACAGGGAAAACAGAAGAACATGTTGGGGGTGGTGGATTGATTTTATGAGTTTAGTTTTAGACATATTATGTTTGGGGAGAGATGTCTAATACTCAGTTGAATATGCATGTCTAGAGCTCAGGGGAAAAGTTAGGGCTACAGATATGGATTTGGGCATCTTCAGCTACCAGATGACAGTCGAAGTCAAGAGTTTAAATGATCTTACAGAGAGTTGGGGGTATAAAAAATAAGTTAAATCCTAGGGAAGAACTACCTTTAAGGGATGGGCTAAAAAAGTGCCTGCAGGGCTTCCCTGGTGGCGCAGTGGTTGAGAGTCCGCCTGCCGATGCAGGGGACACGGGTTCGTGCCCCAGTCTGGGAAGATCCCACATGCCGTGGAGCAGCTGGGCCCGTGAGCCATGGCTGCTGAGCCTGCGCGTCCAGAGCCTGTGCTCCGCAATGGGAGAGGCCACAACAGTGAGAGGCCCACATACCGCAAAAAAAAAAAAAAAAGTGCCTGCACAGTATACTGAGAAACAATCAGAGAGGTAGGAGGAAAACCAAGAAAGAGTGCTGCCATGGAAATGAAATGTAAAGATAATTTCAGGGAAAGAACAGTCTCACTTGCAGAAGCCAAGATTTGGAAACAACTTAAGGCAACCATTCTTGCCTCCCTCACCAAAAGATGAAAGTATAAAGAAAATGTGATAGATGGATGATAGGCAGATGGATAGATCTATATCTATATAATGGAATATTATTCAGCCATGAGAAAGAAACACATCCTGCCATTTGTGACAACATGGATGGACCTCAAAGGCATGCTAAGTGAAACAAGTCAGACAGAGAAAGACAAATACTGTATGATTTCACTTACATGTGGAATCTATAAAAGCCGAACTCACAGATACAGGGAGTAGAATGGTGGTTACCAGGGGCTGGGGTGTGGGGAAAAAAGAGATGTTGGTCAAAGAAGACAAACATCTAGTTGAAAGATGAATAAGTTCTGGGGATATTATGTATAGCATACTGATTATAGTTAATAATACTGTATTATATACTTGAAAGTTGCTAAGAGAGTAGATTTTAAGTGTTCTCGCCATTAAAAAGAAATGGTAATTATGTGACATAATGCAGGTGCTATCTAATGCTATGGTGGTACTCATTTTGCTATATATATATATATATATATATATATATAAAAAATCAAGTTGTACACCTTTAACTTACACACAATGTTATATGTCAACTATATCTCAATTTGAAAAAGAAAGAAATGGTCATCATTAAGAATTGCCAAGATAGATTGAGTCAGGTGGGAATGCAGATTCTGTTGGGTTTGGCAAAATGAACTTATTGGAGCCGTTGACCTTAACTCAGAGGAACAATGGGGAGTGAGGGTCGGGAAAGAAGAAGCATGGTGATTATGGATTAAAGAGGAAGTGGGATGTAAGAAAATGAATATGGTGAATGTAGGCAGTTCTCTGGAGAAGTTTGGTTGAAAAGTAAAGAATATCTATGGGGGTAGTAAAGAGTTAGAGACATCAGAGCTAAGGAAGTTTTGTTCCATTTCTGGTTTTGGTTGCTTATTTTTTTAAGATGAGATGTCTCTGAACTTCCTAAATAAATATCCAATGGAGAGGGGGTGATTTAATGCACAGGAGTTAGAAACAATAATATATGGCTCTGATGGTATCCAAAGCAAAGTTGGAGGGACTGGCATTAACAGTCAATTCTTCTCTGATAGTAAGAGGGAAGCAAGTTTATGTAGATGTAAATAGATTGGTAGGTTTATTAGCAAGGAATGGAGGGAGATCCTGTTTGGTGGGTTCTATTTACTATTTGTAGTAGAAATCAAGGTTATCTTATGAGATTATCCTCTGAGGAGCAAGGTGATAGGGTAAAGGGTTTGAGAAGAATGGAAAAGGTTTGAAAATAGCCCCTGAGAAGAATATGAAAGGATGCTAACTAAGGACAAAGAATAGGATAGCTGGACAGCACTTAGCACTAAGCACTAAGGGCCCCACTAGGTTAGAAATCATAAACTGGCAATGATCCCAATCTGAAAAATTGTGTGATTTTTCTCTAGCAATGTACAGCAGCCTGGGGAGAAGAACAAAGGAGTTGGAAGTCTGGATTGATTTGGAGTTTGGATTTCACATGATAGACAAGAAGATGGAAGAATAAAAGCAAAACTCAAGGGCTTATGTGATGAGCCATGGGGTCTGTGCTATAGAGGGGAAAAAGTGAATTTAGAAGAGAGATGACAATTAGGAGAAAATGCAGTTGTTTCAACTAGATCAAGGAATGGATATGGTTTGGATATGAGAATGAGAGGTTGGGAGGAGTAAAAACTTGTGGACAGAGGGCTGTCAGAGGATTAGATATCAAAGATGGGACATGACAAGTTCTAACGTGTAGTTTTGAGAGTGAATGACTGAGGTAGTGTGGAGGTGGTGTTAAAGAAGTAAAGAAGAGTAGAGAAGGGAAAGACCAGGAGGTTGGATGGATCATCCAAAATAATTGCACTTGTGCGGAGATAAAGACAGTGATCTGGGTGACAAATCCTCACCAAATAAAAGGATATATTCGGGGGTTGGAAAATGACAGAGGTAAGAAGGGATAGAAGATGGTGTACCTGGATGACATGAGCCTTAACGGGGAATGGTTTCTACATAAGAGTAGAGGAAAAGTCATTTGGAAGTGTCACTTGAATCAAATATAATACTGACCTGACCCCAGTCCTACAGTTTGTGGCCATAGAAGAATAAGCAGCAAGTAGTCAGAGTCACCTGGAAGTACCTGGGAGAAAGCCAGGACTCAGTTTGAGGACTCCAGAAGGCACCGTGGAAAGTGTTGGTAGACAGGGAAGTAGCTGAATGAGCCCAGCATGAGTTTAGTGTGCAGGAAGCACAAGTTGGTTTGAGAATGACCAGAAATGAGACTTTAGACTGGATGACCAGAGAGGTAAGAATTTGGGGAGATGGCAAAAAGCAGAGATGAGAAATCTAATGAAATTGACTAGCATCAAAGTTCTGAAAGGACCTATGAGGAACATTTCCATGCCAAAGCAGACACATGCACTGGGTGCCACTGAAACTGTGTGTCCTCAGCCGTGAATGCTCTCATCATTCTGTAACTGAACTTCCTTGGCCCAGGGTTTCAAAAGACTGTGGGCTCAGATTCTATCAGGTGGTGACGAAGTATTTCCAAAGTATTTGTACCAATTTATATTCATATTGACAGTGTATGAGATTTACCATAGCACCTCCTTGCCAACATTTGGTATTTATTTGTACCATGTTTTATGCTTACCAACTTTATTGAAGTATAATTTACATAGCACAACATCACCCATTGTAAGTGTAAAAATCCATGATTTTAGTAAATGTATAGAGTTGTGCAACTATCAGCATAATCCAATTTTAGATCATTTCCATTACTTTGAAAAGTTCCCTCATAGCCTTTTACACTTAATCCTCACTCCTACCCTTACACTTAGACCAGTACTTTTCTGCTTTCTGTCTCTATAAACTTGCCTTATCTGGGCATGTCATATAAATGGAATCACATAATGTGTAGTTCTTTTGTGTCTATCTTCTTTCACTTAGCCTAAAAATTTTGAGGCTCATTCATCGCATAACATGTATCAGCAAATTTGTCCCTTTTAATTGCTTAATGGTATTCCATTGTATGGAAATACTTTTTTTCTCCATTCTCTGGTTGATGGGCATTTGGATTCTTTCCACTTTTCACTATTGTGAATACGTTGTTATAGGCAGTCATATAATTGTCTGTGTGAACAAACGTTTTCATTTCTCTTGGGTAAATACCTAGGCATGGGACTGTTGAGTCATATAGTATTTGTGTTTGACTTTTTAAGAAATTTTCAGTGGCTGTACTATTTTATATTCCCACCAGCTCTAGTTTCTCCACTTAGCAATGTCTGCCTTTTTTATTATAGCCAATCTAGTGCGGGTTGTAATGGCATCTCACTGAAGTTTTAATTTGCATTTTCCTAATACCTAATGATGTTCAGCATATTTTTATGTGCTTATTAGCCATTCATATATCTTCTTTGGAGAAATGTCTATTAAGAATCTTGCCAATTTTTAAAATTTGAGTTACTTGTCTTTTATTATTGAGTTTTAAGAGTTCTTTAAATTTTTTAATATAAACCCTTTATCAAATATATTATTTGCAGAAATCTCCCAGTCTATGGTGTATATTTTCATTTATTTAATGGTATCTTTTTAAATTAAACTTCTTATTTTGATATAAGCGTAGATTCACATGACGTTGTAAGAAATAATACAGAGAGATACCACGTACCCTTTACCCACTTTCCTCAATTGGTAGCACCTTGCAAAACTATACAATATCATAACTGGGGTATTGACATTGATATGGTCAAGATACACAACAGTTCCATCCACACAAGGATCCCTCATGTTGCACTTTTATAACCACAACCAACTCCCTCCCAATCCCCCTCCCTCATTCTTAACTCCTGGCAAATGCTAATCTGTTCTCCATTTCTATTTTTTTCCTTTTAAGAATGTTATATAAATTGAATCATACAGTATATAGTCTTCTTTGGATAGGTTTTTTTCAGCTTTATTGAGGTGTAGTTAACAAATAAAATTGTAATATATTTAAAGGGCACAATGTGATGATTTGTTATAAATATACATTGTGAAAGGATTACCACCATCGAGTTAATTAACACATCCATCACTCACATATTTACTTTTGTGTGTGTGTGTGTGAGAACACTTAAGTTCTACTCTCTTGGCAAATGTCCATTTTACGATACAATATTAGCAACACAGTCACCATGTTATACATTAGATCCTCAGATCTTATTCACCTTATAACTGAAGGTTTGTACCCTATTACCAACCTCTCCCTATTTCCCCTATCCCCCAGTACCGGCCAATACCATTCTACTCTCTATTTCTATGAGTTTGACTCCTTTTTTAAAAAGTTCCACATATAATTGATACCGTGCAGTATTTGTTTTTCTCTATTGGTTTACTTCACTTAGTATAATGCCTTCCAGGTTCATACATGTTGTTGCAAATGGCAGGATTTCCTTCATTTTAAGGCTGAATAATATTCTCTTGTGTATATATAACACTTTTTCTTTATCCATGCATCTCTCAATGGACACTTAGGTTGTTTTCATACCTTGGCTGTTGTAAATAATGCTGCAATGAACATAGGAGTACAGCTATCTCTTCAAGATAGTTATTTTCTATCCTTTGGCTATATACACAGAAGTGGGATTGTTAGATCATATGGTAGTTCTATTTTTAAATTTTTTGGAACCTCCAATCTTTTTTCATAGTGGCTGTACAAGATTACATTCCAGCCACCAGTGTACAAGGATTCCCTTTTCTCTACAACCACACCAGCATTTATTTCTTGTCTTTTTTTCTTTTGCAGTACACGGGCCTCTCACTGTTGTGGCCTCTCCCGTTGTGGACGCGCAGGCTCAGCGGCCATGGCTCACAGGCCCAGCCACTCCGCGGTAATTGGGATCTTCCCGGACCAGGGCACGAACCCATGTCCCCTGCGTCGGCAGGTGGACTCTCAACCACTGCGCCACCAGGGAAGCCCCTTGTCTTTTTGATAATAGACATCCTACTGGGTGTTAGGTGATATCTCACTGTGGTTTTGATCTGCACATTTCTCTGATGATTAGTGATGCTGAGCACATTTTCACGTATCCATTGGTCATTTGGATATCTTCTTAGGAAAAATGTCTATTCAGGTCCTTAGTCCATTTTTAAATTGCCCATTTTTTGCTATGGAGATGTATGAGTTTTTTGTGTATTTTGGATATTAACCCCTTGTCAGATATGTGGCTTGCAAATATTTTCTATCCACAGGTTGTCTTTTCATTTTGTTTATGGTTTCCCTTACTGTGAAGAATCTTTTTAGTTTGAAATAGTCACATTTGTTTATTTTTGCTTTTGTTGCCTTTGCTTTTGGTGTAAAATCAAAGAAAAGAAAAGATTGCTCAAGATTGCTTTGGCTATTTGGGGTCTTTTGTGTTTCCATACAAATTGTGAAATTTTTTGTTCTAGTTCTGTGAAAAATGACAGTGGTAGTTTGATAGGAATTGCATTGAATCTGTAGATTTCTTTGGGTAGTAGAGTCATTTTCATGATGTTGATTCTTCCAATCCAAGAACATGGTATATCTCTCCATCTATTTGTATCATCTTTAATTTCTTTCATCAGTGTCTTATAATTTTCTGCATACACGTCTTTTGTCTCCTTAGGTAGTTTTATTCCTAGATATTTTATTCTTTTTGTTGCAATGGTAAATGGGAGTGTTTTCTTAATTTCACTTTCAGATTTTTCATCATTAGTGTATAGGAATGCAAGAGATTTCTGTGCATTAATTGTGTATCCTGCTACTTTATCAAATTCATTGATTAGCTCTAGTAGTTTTCTGGTAGCATCTTTAGGATTCTCTACATATAGTATCATGTCATCTGCAAACAGTGACAGCTTTACTTCTTCTTTTCCAATTTGGATTCCTTTTATTTCTTTTTCTTCTCTGATTGCTGTGGCTAAAACTTCCAAAACTATGTTGAATAATAGTAACAGCAGTTTTAATTCTTCCATTCCAATCTTGATGCATTTTATTTACTTATTCATTCATTATTTATATTTATTTTTGCCTTATTGCACTAGTTAGATATTCCAGTACAATGCTGAAAGAAGTGGGGAAAGCAGACATCATTGCCCTGTTCCTGAACTTATGGAAAGTATTCAGTTTTCACCATAAAGTATGATGTTAATTGTGGATTTTTTGGTAGATACTATTATTAGGTTGAGGAAGTTCCCTTTTATTTCTGGTTTGTTGAATCTTGACCGAGTGTTAGCTTTTGTCACATTCTTTTTGTGCTTCTCTTCTTATTATCATTTTTTTCTTCCTTTATTCTATTAATATAGTATATTACATTAATTTTTTTCAGATATTAAACCAATCTAGCATTCTATAGGATGGACATAGAGAAAATCATACTAAGTGAAGTAAGTCAGGCAGAGAGAGACAAATATTATAATGATATCACTTATATGTGGAATCTAAAAGGTAATACAAATGAACTTATTTACAAAATAGAAACAGACTCACAGATATAGAACCCTAAGAGAAAAGGCGGTGAGGAATAAATTAGGAGTATAGGATCAACAGATACATACTACTATATATAAAATACAGGGATTTCCTGTATAGCACAGGGAACTATATTCAATATCATATAATAACCTCTAATGGAAAAGAATCTGGAAAAACTATATGTAACTGAATCACTTAGCTATATACCTGACACTAACACAATATTGTAAATTAATATTTATTTGAAAAATATTTATTTTTTCAATTAAAAAAAGCACAATGGTTAAGCAATTGGGCTCTAGACTCAGACTACCTATATTCATATCTCAACTCCACCACCTCTTAGCTGTGTGACCTTGGACCCCAGTTTCTACATCTGTCAAATGGAAAAAATAAGAGTACTTATATCATCAGATTATTTTGAGGATTAAATGAGATAGTGTACAAGGACATAGTAAGTGCTCAATAAATAGTAGTTGCTATTAACTACATGTGTCCTCCTATTTCTTTTTACTAAGTAGTATTTCTAAATTGTCTACAATAAGCATATTTTGTGTGAAAAGACTAAGCAGTAGAATTTAAATACATGACAGAATGACTTTTAAAATAGTATTCCTTCAGCCTAGAAGGACCACCTCATCCTATTTTTTCAGATCCTCACCCAAGTCATCTTTTGAAGAGACTTACGTGAATCTGCAACAATAAAATATTTTCATCATCTCTCCTGAACTCTTTCTGATACAATATTAGAGGGAGGAACACCAGCTTGGATTTGAAGCTCCCATTTTTCAAGGATTATAATTCAGAAAGCCTAAGCTAAGAGCCTAAGGAAAGAGAAAAAGCCTAAAGAAAGAGAAAATTTAAAAGGGGAGCCTTTATTCATTTTATTCAGAAATAAAATTTCTGAATTTCAACTCATTCTCTAGTCAAAAGGAGTAGGAGGGATGCAATGAGAGAATTCTCCAACTGAAGAATTAACTTCCAACCTGCTTGGAATTTCAGGAACTGCTCATGTGAACGAGCTCAATTTCACACTCTGTTCTTCTCATCTTCAATATCCAAGAAACTAAATTCAACAGGAAACAGTTCTTTTAGGCTACTGCCACATCAATTTACTTTGTGTTTTTCAAGTGTTGATGCAGCAGAGACAGATAACTTTGCTCAATACAAAACTGCAGTAACCTGAGCATTGCTGGGGTGCAATGCCCCTAGTGGCCTAACAGGTTTACAAAATACATTAGCCCACTCTAGGCAGAAAACACAAGAGAAGGAGAAGACCTACAATAACAAACCTAAAACAATTAAAAAAATGGTAAGAGGAACATACATATCGATAACTACCTTAAATGTAAATGGATTTAATGCTCCAACCAAAAGACATAGACTGGCTGAATGTATACAAAAACAGGACTCGTATATATGCTGTCCACAAGAGACCCACTTCAGACCTGAGACATATACACACTGAAAGTGAGGGGATGGAAAAAATATTCCATGCAAATGGAAATCAAAAGAAAGCTGGAGTAGCAATTCTCATATCAGACAAAATAGACTTTAAAATAAAGACTATTACAAGAGACAAAGAAGGACACTACATAGTGATCAAGGATTCAATCCAAGAAGAAGATATAACACGTGTAAATATTTATGCAACCAACATAGGAGCACCTCAATACATAAGGCAAATGCTAACGGCCATAGAAAGGGAAATCGACAGTAACACAATCATAGTAGGGGACTTTAACACCCCACTTTCACCAATGGACAGATCATCCAAAATGAAAATAAATAAGGAAACACAAGCTTTAAATGATACATTAAACAAGATGGACTTAATTGATATTTACAGGATATTCCATCCAAAAACAACAGAATACACATTCTTCTCAAGTGCTCATGGAACATTCTCCAGGATAGATCATATCTTGGGTCACAAATCAACCCTTGGTAAATTTAAGAAACTTGACATTGTATCAAGTATCTTTTCTGACCACAACGCTATGAGACTAGATATCACTTACAGGAAAGAAATTGTAAAAAATACAAACACATGGAGGCTAAACAGTACACTACTTAATAACCAAGAGATCAATGAAGAAATCAAAGAGGAAATCAAAAAATACCTAGAAACAAATGACAATGATAACACGATAACCCGAAACCTATGGGAGGCAGCAAAAGCAGTTCTAAGAGGGAAGTTTATAGCATTAGAATCCTACCTCAAGAAACAAGAAACATCTCAAAAAACAACCTAAACTTACACCTAAAGCAATTAGAGGAAGAAGAACAAAAAAACACCAAAATTATCCGAAGGAAAGAAATCAGAAAGACCAGAAATAAATGAAAAAGAAATGAAGGAAATGATAGCAACAATTAACAAAACTAAAAGCTGGTTCTTTGAGAAGATAAACAAAATTGATAAACCATTAGCCAGACTCATCAAGAAAAAGAGGGAGAGGACTCAAATCAATAAAATTAGAAATGAAAAAGAAGAAGTTATAACAGACACCACAGAAATACAAAGCATCCTAAGAGACTACTACAAACAACTGTATGCCAATAAAATGGACAACCTGGAAGAAATGGACAAATTCATAGAAAGGTATAACCTTCCAAGACTGAACCAGGAAGAAATAGAAAATATGAACAGACCAATCACAAGTAATGAAATTGAAACTGTGATTAAAAATCTTCCAACAAACAAAACCACAGGACCAGATGGCTTCATAGGCGAATTCTATCAAACATTTAGAGAAGAGCTAACACCTATCCTTCTCAAACTCTTCCAAAACACAGCAGAGGGAGGAACACTCCCAAACTCATTCTATGAGGCCTCCATCACCCTGACACCAAAACCAGACAAAGATGTCACAAAGAAAGAAAACCACACACCAATATCACTGATAAATATAGATGCAAAAATTCTCAACAAAATACTAGCAAACAGAATCCAGCAGCACATTAAAAGGATCATACACCATGATCAAGTGGGGTTTATACCAGGAATGCAAGGATTCTTCAATATACGCAAATCAATCAATGTGATACCTCATATTAACAAATTGAAGGATAAAACACATATGATCATCTCAAAAGATGCCGGAAAAGCTTTCAACAAAATTCAACACCAACTTATGAAAAAAGCCTCCATAAAGTAGGCATAGAAGGAACTTACCTCAACATAATAAAGGTCATATATGACAAACCACAGCCAACATCGTTCTCAATGGTGAATAACTGAAACTATTTCCACTAAGATCAGGAACAAGACAAGGTTGGCCACTCTCACCACTATTATTCAACATAGTTTTGGAAATTTTAGCCACAGCAATCAGAGAAGAAAAAGAAATGAAAGGAATCCAAATCAGAAAAGAGGAAGTAAATCTGTCACTGTTTGCAGATGACATGATACTATACATCGAGAATCCTAAAGATGCTGCCAGAAAACTACTAGAGCTAATCAATGAATTGGGTAAAGTAGCAGAATACACAATTAATGCACAGAAATCTCTTGCATACCTATAAGCTAATGATGAAAAATCTGAAAGAGAAATTAAGGAAATACTCCCATTTACCATTGCAACAAAAAGAATAAAATACCTAGGAATAAACCTACCTAAGGAAACAAAAGACCTGTATGCAGAAAACTATAAGACACTGATGAAATTAAAGACGATACAAACAGATAGAGAGATATACCATGTTCTTGGATTGGAAGAATCAACATTGTGAAAATGACTATACTACCCAAAGCAATCTACAGATTCAATACAATCCCTATCAAGCTACCAATGGCATTTTTCACAGAACTAGAACAAAATATTTCACAATTTGTATGGAAACACAAAAGACCCTGAATAGCAAAAGCAACCTTGAGAAGGAAAGACAGAACTGGAGGAATCAGACTGCCTGACTTCAGACTACACTACAAAGCTACAGTAACCAAGACAGTACAGTACTAGCCAAAAAACAAATATAGATCAATGAACAGGACAGAAAGCCCAGAGTTAAACCCAAGCACATATGGTCACCTTATTTTTGATAAAAGAGGCAAGAATATACAATGGAGAAAAGACAGCCTCTTCAGTAAGTGGTGCTGGGAAAACTGGACTGCTACATGTAAAAGAATGAAATTAGAACACTCCCTAACACCATACACAAAAATAAACTCAAAATGGATTAGAGACCTAAATATAAGCCCAGACACTATAAAACTCTTAGAGGAAAACATAGGAAGACCACTCTTTGACATAAATCACAGCAAGATCCTTTTTGACCCACCTCCTGGAGAAATGGAAATAAAAACAAAAATAAACAAATGGGATCTAATGAAACTTAAAAGCTTTTGCACAGTAAAGGAAACCATAAACAAGATAAAAAGACAACCCTCAGAATGGGAGAAAATATTTGCAAATGAAGCAACTGACAAAGGATTAATCTCCAAAATTTACAAGTAGCTCATGCAGCTCAATATCAAAGAAACTAATAACCCAATCCAAAAATGGGCAGAAGACCTAAGTAGACATTTCTCTAAAGAAGATATACAGATTGCCCACAAACACATGAAAGAATGCTCAACATCACTAATCATTAGATAAATGCAAATCAAAACTACAATGAGGTTTCAACTCCCAGCAGTCAGAATGGCCATCATTAAAAAATCTACAAAAAATAAATGCTGGAGAGGGTGTGGAGAAAAGGGAACCCTCTTGCACTGTTGGCAGGAATGTAAATTGAAACAGCCACTATGGAGAACAGTATGGAGGTTCCTTAAAAAACTACAAATAGAACTACCATACAACCCAGCAATCCCACTACTGGGCATATACCCTGAGAAAACTATAATTCAAAAAGTGTCTTGTATCACAATGTTCATTGCAGCTCTATTTACAATAGCCAGGACATGGAAGCAACCTAAGTGTCCATCAACAGACAAATGGATAAAGAAGATGTGGTACATATATACAATGGAATATTACTCGGCCATAAAAAGAAACGAAATTGAGTTATTTGTAGTGAGGTGGATGGACCTAGAGCCTGTCACACAGAGTGAAGTAAGTCAGAAAGAGAAAAACAAATACCGTATATTAACGCATATATGTGGAATCTGAAAAAAAAAACTGGTATAGACGATCTTATTTACAAAGCAGAAATAGAGACACACACGTTTGTAGAGAACAAACGTATGGATACCAACAGGAAAGGGGGGGGATGAAATGGGAGATTGGGATTGACATGTATACACTGCTATGAATGGAATAGATAAGTAGTGAGAGCATGCTGCATAGGACACGGAACTCTACTAGATGCTCTGTGGTGACCTAGATGGGAGGAAAATCCAAAAGAGAGGGCATATGTGTATACATATGGCTGGTTCACTTCACTGAATAGCAGAAACTAGCACAACATTGTGAAGCAACTATACCCCAATAAATAAATTAAAAAATTCTGTTCACAACAACGTAGGCTTTTCCTCACATGCACCACACTCTAAGACATAAATCACAGCAAGATCCTTTTTGACCCACCTCCTAGAGAAATGGAAATAAAAACAAAAATAAACAAATGGGCCCTAATGAAGCTTAAAAGCTTTTGCACAGCAAAGGAAACCATAAACAAGACGAAAAGACAACCCTCAGAATGCGAGGAAATATTTGCAAATGAAACAACTGACAAAGGATCAATCTCCAAACTTTACAAGCAGCTCATGCAGCTCAATATCAAAAAAAACAAACAACCCAATCCAAAAACGGGCAGAAGACGTAAATAGACATTTCTCCAAAGAAGATATACAGATTGCCAACAAACACATGAAAGAATACTCAACATCATTAATCATTAAAGAAATTCAAATCAAAACTACAATGAGATATCATCTCACATGGGTCAGAATGGCCATTATCCAAAAATCTACAAACAATAAATGCTGGAGAGGGTGTGGAGAAAAGGGAACCCTCTTGCACTGTTGGCAGGAATGTAAATTGATACGGCCACTATGGAGAACAGTATGGAGGTTCCTTAAGTAACTAAAAATAGAACTACCATACAACCCAGCAATCCCACTACTGGGCATATACCTTGAGAAAACCATAATTCAAAAAGAGTCATGTACCAAAATGTTCATTGCAGCTCTATTTACAATAGCCAGGACATGGAAGCAACCTAAGTGTCCATCAACAGATGAATGGATAAAGAAGATGTGGCATATATATACAATGGAATATTTCAGCCATAAAAAGAAACGAAATTGAGTTATTTGTAGTGAGGTGGATGGACCTAGAGTCTGTCATACAGAGTGAATTAAGTCAGAAAGAGAAAAACAAATATAATATGCTAACACATATATATGGAATCTAAGAAAAAAAAAAGGTCATGAATAACCTAGAGGCAAGATGGGAATAAAGACACAGACCTACTAGAGAATGGACTTGAGGATATGGGGAGGGGGAAGAGTAAGCTGGGACAAAGTGAGAGAGTGGCATGGACCTATATACACTACCAAACGTAAGGTAGATAGCTAGTGGGAAGCAGCCGCATAGCACAGGGAGATCAGCTCGGTGCTTTGTGACCACCTAGAGGGGTGGGATAGGGAAGGTGGGAGGGAGAGAGACGCAAGAGGGCAGAGATATGGGAACATATGTATATGTATAACTGATTCACTTTGTTATAAATGAGAAACTAACACAGCATTGTAAAGCAATTATACTCCAATAAAGATGTTAAAAAAACATTTAAAAAAGACACAGACCTACTAGAGAATGGACTTGAGGATACAGGGTGGGGGAAGGGTAAGCTGGAACAAAGTGAGAGAGTGGCATAGATATATATACGCTACCAAACGTAAAATAGATGGCTAGTGGGAAGCAGCCGCATAGCACTGGGAGATTAGCTTGGTGTCTTGTGACCACCTAGAGGGGTGGGATAGAAATGGTGGGAAGGAGGGAGACACAAGAGGGAAGAGATATGGTGACATATATATATGTATAACTGATTCACTTTGTTATAAAGCAGAAACTAACACACCATTGTAAAGCAATTATACTCCAATAAAGATGTTAAGAAAAAAACTCTTCCAGCCTCTACCCATTACCCAATTCCAAAACTGCTTCCACATTTTTAGGTATTTATTACAGCAGCACCTCACTTTTCAGTATCAACTTCTATCTTAGTCCTTTCAGGCTGCTATAACAAAAATACCATAGACTTAAACAACAAACATTCCTTTTTCACAGGTCTGAAACCTGGCAAGTCTAAGATTAAAGTGCCTGCAGATTCCGTGTCTGGTTAGGACCCGCATGTTTGTTCATAGATGACTGTCTTCTTGCTGTGTCCCCACATAGCAGAAGGGGTGAGAGAGCTCTCTGTGGTGTCTTTTATAAGGGCACTAATTCCATTCATGAGGGCTCTACCCTCATGACCTAATCACCTCCCAAATGTCCCACCTCCTATTAACATGACATTGAAAGTTAGAATTTCAACATATGAATTTGGGGAGAGGAGATACAAACATTCAGTCCATAGCAGAGGCATACAATGTCACATCATCCCACTATTAATTATTTGATTTTTAGGTTAAGATGATGACCTCCAGATATCTCTCTGTCATTAAGATATTTTTCCTTTTGTAATTACTAGGTAAACTGTGGGGTGATTTATCGGCACTGTGTGAATATGCTTTTTCCCAACAATCTTTTATCCAATGGTTTTCAAATACACTGATGATCTCTGCCTGACTGAATCAGCAATTATTACATTGTGTAATAAAATGATATTTCTAATTCTGTCATTCTTTGATACTACTATGAAGACTTTCCCTTTTTTCTGTTATTCTTTTAGATGATAGATAGATATAGATATAGATACTAGATTGGACTCATGGATTTTTTTAAAAATCGATGTGTTGTAAACAATTATAATCATTATTCTTTTTATACTTGAACTGTCCCAAAGTTCACCAGAGGGTTCCCCTTCAAGCTGCTTCCTATGGTCTTTTGATATGATCTCATTACTCTTTGAGTACTTTGTTGTTTTCTGGCACAACAGGATGTACCAGGCTCACTTTGTACTTTCCCTGCCCCAGACCTGGATCAGCTATTTCTGTAAAGAGCTTTTGTTTTCTTTTAGTAGCAAATAGTATTTAGAAACCAAGATCTGAGTGCTAGATGTGCTCATTGATACTGGAGTACCATTGTTCCAGGCCTATGTTTTTTGAGTTGTTAGTTCATATTAATACAAGCAAAATTACTGTGACAAACATCTTTAAGAAAAGCATATTTTCTTCAATAATTTTTATATTCTCAATACCTGTATTTTTCTTTTTCTGAAGTTATACTTAACGATTACTGGTTATCAAATGAATCCATTCTCATCTAGAAAATGTATATAGAAACATGTAAAAAGAGCAAAAGTAAAAATTACCCCAAATCCCAGAAACAACCACTTTTGACTTGCTAGAATATTTCTTTCCAGTCTTTTGTCTATATATTTTTCTTGGTGAGCCTAAGAGCATATTATGCATAAAACTTTATATCTTTATTTTCAGCCTTGTAAGTAGTTTCAAAAATCATTGAATAAATTTTCACAGTTGTATTTTTATATAACTATTGTATTAGTTTTCTATTGCTAAATAACAAATTACCAAAAAATTAGTAGTTTAAAACACAAATTTACTATCTCACACTTTCCATGGGTCAGTATTCCTGCCATGAGTTAGCTAGGTTGTCTACTCAGGGTCTCCCCAGTTTGAAATCAAGGTGTCAGCCAGGGCTGTTATCTCATCTAAGGATCAGGGTCCTCTTTCGAGCTCATTCAGGTTTGTGGCAGAATTCAGCTCCTTGCAGTTGTTTTCTTGTTAGTTGTCTGTCAAGAGTTGCTCTTAGCTCTTATAGGCCACTCTCAGGTCCTAGCACATGGCCCTCTCACAACATAACAACTTTTTCAAAACACACAAGAGAATATCTATCCAGTCTGCTACAATATAATCACGGGAGTGACTATCTCAACACCTTTGACATGTAACATAAATTAATCAAGGGAGCAATTATCCCATCATATTCATATGCTTACCCACTCTTTTGGGGAGGAAAGTATGCCAGGTGTGTACACCATGGCTGGAAACTTGGAGGCCATCCTAGCTTTCTGCCAGCCATAGCTATATAATATTTCATTCTCTCATTGCACTATGAATTACTTAACAAATCTCCTATAGTATGTCATTTAGCTTGATTGCAAATTTTTTTAATTATAAGGAATACTGCACTCACCATCACTGAAAACAGCATATTCTTCATCAAAAGTTTTATAGTTTGGGCTTCCCTGGTGGCGCAGTGGTTGAGAGTCCGCCTGCCGATGCAGGGGACACGGGTTCGTGCCCCAGTCTGGGAAGATCCCACATGCCGCGGAGCGGCTAGGCCCGTGAGCCATGGCCGCTGAGCCTGCGCGTCCGGAGCCTGTGCTCCGCAACGGGAGAGGCCACAACAGTGAGAGGCCTGCGAACTGCAAAAAAAAAAAAAAAAAGTTTTATAGTTTATTTATCCAATTCTAATTCCGAAGAATTAGAGAATTTACATTAACATTTCATCTTTCCAATAAGGCTTTTAATAGGGTATTGCCCCTTTCCTATCACATGACACTTGAACTTTTAAACATTGTTTATAAATAGCATGTACCAGCAACAGACATTGCAAAATTTTACTCAACCCTTCTACTTCCAAGTCTTCTCTCACCTCACCCTCTCGCATACATTAAACATGGAGAAAGTTAAGCATGAGAGAATATTTGGGAGGACCGGAGGACAAAGTCCCACCTGTAAGAGTGGACTCTACTGATGTCCATATATTTTGCCCTCAGTTAAATGCAAAGACCTCTTCTACCTCTAGACTTCAATGTTTCTATGATATTTTTTTAACATCTTCATTGGAGTATAATTGCTTTACAATGTTATGTTAGTTTCTGCTGTATAACAAAGTAAATCAGCTATACATACACATATATCCCCTCCCTCTTGATATTCTGATTTGGGATTCATACCTACTTCTCAAATAATTTGAAATGGGTTTTAAGATTAAACATAATGCAAAAAAAAGACCAAAACATGAAAGCAGAACAGAGGCCATTAAGGAAGTAGAGACATTCATACTTATCAGAAACCTAAGGAGACAAATATCAAGGTAACGCTTTTCAGAAACTTTGAGGCATTTGGAAGACATCTTCAATATCCCGCTAAACCAGTACTGGTGTCATTATCTTTTCTCTTCTGCAGAAGAGGATTTTGAACCACTGGTCCCAGGACTACTCTGTCTATGCTACAATCCTTGCTAGCACAATGGATGGCCCTCCATGATCTGCCCCCTACCTGTTCTCCAGTCTCATGTCTTCCAGCATCCCCTTCTTGAACTAGGCTCCAGACATACAGAAGCATTTGCACTTACCCAAATGTGCCGCACTACTTCAAACCTTTGCTCCCGTTGTCCCCTTGCCTGACATAGCCTTGCCTCCACCCCTGATGTATCAGTCTAGTGAACATCTAGTTATCTCTCATTTATGAAGCCTTCCCTGAATTTCTCTGGTATAACTGACCATTTCTTCATCTATGGTCCTACCGTGCATTGCAACACTTTAGAACACTTACATATTTCCTGCTGCAACACTATGAGTTCCTGAATGGAAAAGAACATGTCTCTTCATCTCTGTCTCCACAGTGCCTGGCACATAGTAAATGACTAATCAATGTTGAGGCTGAGTTGTAAAAGTAATTTCATAACTGTTTTTAACATCATTTAAATTAGTATATAATCCCACAGTGACTACTTTGAAGGCAAGAACATTAATTTGAGGGACAGTAAATTCTGGCAAGTTGTTAAAAATCAGTCACATTAATTTCATATCACTTTTCATACCGTGTCCTCAAAGACACTACTAGGTATTAAATTAAGTGACACTTTGATTTTATTTTTAGGGCATATAAATCAAGATAGGCCAGGTTATGCTGCAATAGTAAATGATTTAAAGATCTCAGTACGTTAAAACAGCATGAGTTTCTTTCTTTCCCAAACAGTGCACTGCTGGTCTAGGTGACTGTTTAGGGTAGCTGTCTTCCATTTGATGGCTCAGCATTGCATTTCCATTATCAGTGGGGCTTTCCTTTTTGACAGTGCAGAGGAAAAGAGCACTGGGGAGTTGAGAACCAACAATTAAATGCTTCTACTTAGAAGTGACACATGTCACTTCAGCTCGTATTCCATTTACTAAAGCAAGTCATATGGCCACATCTAACTTCAAGAGAGGAGAAAAGTATAGTCCTACTCTGTGCCCAGAAAGAAAAGCACCAGCAATACTAGTGAGCAGCATGAAAACCTACCATAGTGGGGCACTAGTGGACCCAATCAAAGCAAGGAACAATATTCCTTAGGCAATTTTTGAATTATGAGCCCAGTTCATATACGCTAATTCAATTTCACTCCTCCAAATATCTCTGCATTTTCCTTCATCATCCTTTTATAGAGCACCCCTGGGTGCCAGACCCTATGCTAGGTGGTTTCCCATCTATTATCTCATTGGATTCTCACAAATACCCTAAGAAATAGGTCCTATCATTACCTCCATTTGATAGTTATGGAGACTCAGGCTGAAAGAGATTAAGTGACTTCAACAAGGTCATAACTTAATAAGTAGTCAAACCAAGAATCAAGTCTGTAATACTATAAAGACTGTGCTGTGTCCACTGCACCTCATGTATCCTGCTGTCCAAAGCTGAGCTCTCCAACTCTGCTCATTCCCCTACCCCTCAGCTCCTCCAGGAACTTACTCCATTAATGATTTACCACAATGATTTACCACTGTCACTCACTGATTTGCTTGAACCTCAGTCTCTCCTCAACTATCCCCTTCCTGTCAATCATTCAAAATCACTTAGTATCCCCCATCGGAAATTTGTTTTCTTCAACCAGAGATCTCCCCTTCCTTTCTGTGCCCTGTCTCCACTCAACCTCAGCATCCACCTGTGCTCTGTTTTCTCACATCTGAATCCTCTACAGTCTGTCCTCAGTCCCTACCACTGTGCTAGCTGAAGCATCCCAAGTGACCAAATCCAACATTTGGGCAGTTCCATGTGACCTTGTCCACTACAGTGACTTAGAAGCAGTCAATATTCTTGGCCCACCCTCCTAGAAACCCCTTCCCTGCCTCATCCTCCAGGGCATACCACTCCCTTGAACAATGTCTCTGTTTCCACTGGCTCCTTTGCCTCCTTCTCTCTGTTTGTATGGACATTCTGTCAGGATCTATTTACATTTTCATTCTGTCTTTCTCTTCTCTTCTCTTCCCTTCTATTATGGACTGAATTGTGCTCCCTCAAAATTCGTATGTTTGAAGCCCCAACCCCCAATGTGATGGTATCTGGAGGTGGGGCCTTTGGGAGGTAATAAGGGTTAGATGAGGTCATGAGGGTGAGGCCCTCATGCTGGGATTAGTATCCTTACAAGCTTCCTGCCTCTGTCTTTCTCTTTCTCTTCCTCTCCCTCTCCCTCTCCCTCTCTTTCTCCCATTACAAACTGACACAGCAAGAAGGCAGCCTTCTGGAAGCCAGGAAGAGAGAGAGAGCCCTCACCAGAGAACCAAATCTGCTAACATCTTGATCTTGGATTTCTACCCTCCAGAGCTTTAAGAACTACATTCCTGTTATTAAAGCTTCCCTGTCTATGGTATTTTGTTATGGCAGCCATAGCTGACTAATGCACCTTCATGTCCCTTTCCCTTGCCTCTCCTCTCCTATTTCTCTCTGTCTTTCTATCCCTGCTCATTATCCTCCTCAGTGACCACATCTACTCCTGGAGCTTCAACTATCACCATTATGTACAGAGTTATGCAATATGCTCACAGTACAACATTAAGCAAGTTACTCTACCTCTCTGACACAGTTCCCTCATTTATAAAATGAGGATAAATATAGTACTCTCCTTTACAGAACTGCTGGGAGGACTAAATGAGCTACTGAATGCAGAGCAGTTTGTACAGTTTGTAAGTGCTCAAAATAGGTGGAAGTTTTTTTGATGGCTGAGTAGATGGAGCTAGAGAAGAGGAAGCAGTTGAAGGTATAGTAGGAAGGCAGTTTTGAGGAAATGGTACAGACCTCAGACTCTGGCACCAGTTAAACCTCAGTTCAATTGCAGTTCCATCACTTACTGACCTTGAAACCATGGGCAAATTTCTTAGCTTTTTGAGTCTCAGTTTCCTCATCTGTAAAATCAAAATAATTAAGTATGGATTCCTCAGGTGGGCATTTAAGTGTCCCCCCTCATAATCTGGACTCACTGTACTTTTCTAGTTTCCTGACCACTCTTTTCCTCTCTATGTTTTAGCCGAACCAGACTACTCAGCATTCCCTATGAGGAACTGAATTATTAAATTGAATTCTTAAAGGGTGGCATGGTGTAGTAAAATCAAACAGACCTAGATTTTAATGCCAGTTCTGCTACTTAGTAGTTGTGAAACCATGGGCAAATTATTTACCCCCTCTGAGACTCAGTTTCCTTACATGTAGAAAGAAGATAATAATGATAATAAAACCCATCTCATCACCACAACCTAAGTAGCAGAACCTACAAAGCCCTTTATGATCTGACCTGGCTGAATTCTCCAGCTTCATCATTCATCTTTCTATGTTCATATTTAACTTTCAACCTAACTGAACTCTTTGTTTCCCCAAAAGTCACGCCCTACCTCCCCTTTCTCTCCTCTGCATATTCATACAAACTACTCCTTCTGCCTGGAATATTCTCTCCTCACTGCCCATCCCCCTTTTTTGCCTAAGTCCTACCTATGCTTCAGTTCTCAACCTAAATGTCACTTTTTCCAGGATACCTTCTCTGCCTTACCCCAGCTCCATGAGAAAAGGGACCATATCTGTCTTGTTCCCACAAATGTTCAGCTTCTAGAAGAGAATCTGAAACATGGTAGGACATGTCTGAAGTTGGGTTTAAGATATGCAGGGTACAGAGCGAATATCATCCAAGTTTAACAAGAGTCACATACAGAGGTATTCGATACAATTTATTTGGAGTATAGGAGCATAAGGACATAGTGAACAGGAAAATTGTGGAAAGCTTGGGATGCTAAGCCAAGGCGTTTTTTACTTAACCTGGTAAACAGAGGTAGTTGTGGAGAGTTTTTGCACTAAGGAGTGACATAACATGTAAGGTATGTACAGCTGTGCATATGTATTTGAAACATAGGAACCAATAGGATGATTAGAAAGCACCCATGATTTTACCTTTTGGAAAGCAAAAGAGGGGTTGCTTAACCAACTGTATTAGTCAGGATTTCCCCAGAGAAACAGAATCAAAAGGGTGTGTGGAGGGGGGGTGGAGAGAGAGATTATAAGGAATTGGCTTAGGTGACTGTGGAGGCTTGGTAAATCCAAAATCTGCAGGGTAAACCAGCAGGCTGGAGATCCAGGAAAGAGTTCATGTTGTAGCTCTAACACAAAGGCAGCCTGAAGGCAGAATTCCTTCTTTTCACGGGAGCCCAATCCTTGTTTTCTTAAGGCCTTCAACTGATCAGATGAGGCCCACCGCAATTTAAATGCTTATCTCATCCAAAAACAACTTTACAGAAACATCCAGAACGCTTTACCAAGTATCTGGGCATTGTGGCCCAACCAAGTTGATACAGAAACTTAACCATCATACCCGCATAGAACCAATGTGTATACTGAGAACTCATTATAGGGACTAACTAATCTGTTCATGATCAGAAAACCATGCAGCCTACTAGAAATCTAATGTTCTCCTGGCAGATTCTAATTTATATTTTTAAAGCAGAAATTCTATCCATAATTTCCCTATAAAAGCCCTTTTGCTAATCTTTTGCTTGATATATTAATCAACCCTGCAATAAGAGAGTCTCTGCCAACCCCTGCCATTTCAGAAGCAATTTTCCTTTCTATATGTCAGAATCTTTTTGAGTTTTTTTGTATTAATTGCCTTGAGTGTGTGTGTGTGGTGGGACTGTGGAGAGTGGCAGGATTGGAGAGCAGGGAGGCAAATGTGCTTGTGGAATGATATACATGAGTATACAATTGTATTTGTAAATATAATTATATATTAAGACTTGGTGATGAGCGTATTATATTTGCTATAATATTCTTTTTTACCTTTGCAATGTTTCGAATTTTTCATACTTTTTTGAAATCTGAGGCTCAGTAAATTTAGGTCATATTTCCAAAGTCACACAGAATTCAAACCCAAGACTGGGCGATGCCAAAGTCCTTGCTGTTGTCATTCTGCCTCACAGTACTCAATTATTAATGCCCTGTGTAGATACCACTTTTCATCATTGATTGTTTTAGTCATGAATAGATAAACCCTCTTTCTTCTCCTTGACCTCAATGCAGTCTTCACAGCACATTATTAACCATCTAAGTTTCCACAGCACTACAAACACAGCGCTGGGAAAACACCATCAAGAGTATTAAAAGTTAGCAGAGGGCTTCCCTGGTGGCGCAGTGGTTGGGAGTCCGCCTGCCGATGCAGGGGACACAGGTTCGTGCCCCGGTCTGGGAAGATCCCACATGCCGCAGAGCAGCTAGGCCCGTGAGCCATGGCCGCTGAGCCTGCACGTCCAGAGCCTGTGCTCCGCAACGGGAGAGGCCACAACAGTGAGAGGCCCGCGTACCACAAAAAAAAAAAAAAAAAAAAGTTAGCAGAATTATTTATAACAGCCAAGATATGGAAGCAACCTAAGTGTCCATCAACAGATGAATGGATAAAGAAGAAGTGGTATATATATACAATGGAATACTTCTCGGCCATAAAAAAGAATGAAATTTTGGCATTTGCAGCAACATGGATGGACTTGGAGGATATTATGTTTAGTGAAGTAAGTCAGAGAAAGACAAATATTGTATGCCATCACTTATATGTGGATCTAAAGAATAAAACAAACTGGTGAGTATAATAAAAAAAGAAACAGACTCACAGATATAGAGAACAAACTAATGATTACCAGTGGGAAGAGGGAAGCAGGAAGGGGCAAGATAGGTGTAGGGGATTAAGAGGCACAGACTACTATGTGTAAAGTAAGTAAGCTACAAGGATATATTGTTCACCATAGGGAACATAGCCAATATTTTATAATAACTTGAAATGGAGTACAATCTATAAAAATTTTGAATCGCTATGTTATACAGTGAAATTAATGTAATATTGCAAATCAACTATGCCTCAATAAAAAATTAAAAATTTTATTTTTTTAAATTTTTTATTGGAGTATAGTCTCTTTACAATGCTGTGTTAGTTTCTACTGTATAGCAAAGTGAATCAGCTATATGTATACATATATTCCTTCCTTTTTGGATTTCTTTCCCATTTAGTTACCACAGAGCATTGAGTACAGTTCCCTGTGCTATACAGCAGGTTCTCATTAGTTACCTATGTTATACATAGTATCAATAGTGTATATATGTCAATCCCAATTTCCCAAATCATCCCACCTCCCCTTCCCCCTTGGTATCCATATGTTCATTCTCTATGTTCATGCCTCTATTTCTGCTCTGTAAATAATATCGTCTATACCAATTTTTTCAGATTCCACATATATATGCATTAATATATGTTTTCCTCTTTCTGACTTACTTCACTCTACATGACACACTCAAGGTCCCTCCATGTCTCTATAAATGACCCAATTTTGTTCCTTTTTATGGTTGAGTAATATTCCGTTGTATATATGTACCACATCTTCTTTATCCATTCTTCTGTTGATGGACATTTAGGTTGCTTCCATGTCATGGCTATTGTAAATAGTGCTGCAATGAACATTGTGGTACATGACCTTTTTTTCTTATTAGTCATCAATTTTATACATATCAATGTATACATGTCAATCCCAAACACCCAATTCATCACACCACCATCCCCATCCCCCACAGCTTTCCCCACTTGGTGTCCATATGTTTGTTCTCTGCATCTGTGTCTCAGCTTCTGCCCCACAAAACGGTTCATCTGTACCATTTTTCTAGGTTCCACATACATGCATTAATATACAATATTTGTTTTTCTCTTTCTGACTTACTTCACTCTGTATGACAGTCTCTAGATCCATCCACGTCTCAACAAATGACCCAATTTTGTTCCTTTTTATGGCTGAGTAATATTCCATTGTATATATGTACCACATCTTCTTCATCCATTTGTCTCTCGATGGGCATTTAGGTTGCTTCCATGACCTGGCTATTGTAAATAGTGCTGCAGTGAACATTGGGGTGCATGTGTCTTTTGGAATTATGGTTTTCTCTGGGTATATGCCCAGTAGTGGGATTGCTGGATCATATGGTAATTCTATTTTTAGTTTTTTAAGGAAACTCCATACTGTTCTCCATAGTGGCTGTATCAATTTACATTCCCACCAACAGTACAAGAGGGTTCCCTTTTCTCCACACCCTCTCCAGCATTTGTTGTTTGTAGATTTTCTAATGATGCCCATTCTAACTGGTGTGAGGTGATACCTCATTGTAGTTTTTGTTGTTGTTGTTGTTTTGCGGTACGTGGGCCTCTCACTGCTGTGGCCTCTCCCATTGCTGAGCACAGGCTCCGGATGCGCAGGCCCAGCGGCCATGGCTCACGGGCCCAGCCGCTCTGCGGCATGTGGGATCCTCCCGGACCGGGGCACAAACCCGCGTCGCCTGCATTGGCAGGCAGACTCTCAACCACTGGGCCACCAGGGAAGCCCCCTCATTGTAGTTTTGATTTGCATTTCTCTAATAATCAGCGATGTCGAGCAGCTTTCCATGTGCTTCTTGGCCATCTGTATGTCTTCTTTGGAGAAATGTCTATTTAGGTCTTCTGTCCATTTTTGGATTGGGTTGTTTGTTTCTTTAATATTGAGCTGCATGAGCTGTTTATATATTTTGGAGATTAATCCTTTGTCCGTTGATTCATTTGCAAATATTTTCTCCCATTCTGAGGGTTGTCTTTTGGTCTTGTTTATGGTTTCCTTTGCTGTGCAAAAGCTTTGAAGTTTCTTTTGGTTTCCATTTGCATGGAATATCTTTTTCCATCCCCTCACTTTCAGTCTGTATATGTCCCTAGGTCTGAAGTGGGTCTCTTGTAGAGAGCATGTATATGGGTCTTGTTTTTGTATCCATTCAGCGAGCCTGTGTCATTTGGTTGGAGCATTTAATCCATTCATGTTTAAGGTAATTATCGATATGTATGTTCCTATGATCATTTTCTTAATGGTTTGGGGTTTGTTTTTGTACGTCCTTTTCTTCTCTTGTGTTTCCCACTTAGAGAAGTTCCTTTAGCATTTGTTGTAGAGCTGGTTTGGTGGTGCTGAATTGTCTTAGCTTTTGCTTGTCTGTAAAGCTTTTGATTTCTCCATTGAATCTGAATGAGATCCTTGCCGGGTAGAGTAATCTAGGTTGCAGGTTCTTCACTTTCATCACTTTAAGTATATCATGCCCCTCTCTTCTGGCTTGTAGAGTTTCTGCTGAGAAATCATCTGTTAACCTTATGGGAGTTCCCTTGTGTATTATTTGTTGTTTATCCCTTGCTGCTTTCAGTAATTTTTCTTTGTCTTTAATTTTTGCCAGTTTGATTACTATGTGTCTCTGCGTGTTTCTCCTTCGGTTTATCCTGTATGGGATTCACTGTGCTTCCTGGACTTGGGTGGCTATTTCCTTTCCCATGTTAGGGAAGTTTTTGACTATAAGCTCTTCAAATATTTTCTCAGGTCCTTTCTCTCTTCTCCTTCTGGGACCCCTATATTGCGAATGTTGTTGCATTTAATGTTGTCCCAGAGGTCTCTTAGGCTGTCTTCATTTCTTTTCATTCTTTTTTCTTTATTCTGTTCTGTGGCAGTGAATTCCACCATTCTGTTTTCCAGGTCACTTATCCGTCCTTCTGCCTCAGTTATTCTGCTATTGATTCCTTCTAGTGTAGTTTTCATTCCAGTTATTGTATTTTTCATCTCTGCTTGTTTGTTCTTTAGTTCTTCTAGGTGTTTGTTAAACAAACATTTCTTGCATCTTCTCGATCTTTGCCTCCATTCTTTTTCCGAGGTCCTGGATCATCCTCACTATCATTATTCTGAATTCTTTTTCTGGAAGGTTGCCTATCTCCACTTCATTTAGTTGTTTTTCTGGGGTTTTATCTTGTTCCTTCATCTGGTACATAGCCCTCTGCCTTTTCATCTTGTCTTTCTGTGAATGTGGTTTTTGCTCCACAGGCTGCAGGATTGTAGTTCTTCTTGCTTTTGCTGTCTGCCCTCTGGTGGATGAGGCTATCAATGTCCTGATATTCAGCTAAAGCAATTCCTAGAGGGAAATTTGTAGATGTACATGCCTGGTTACACTTCTTCATCACCCAAACCTGCCCCAGGGTGCAGCGTGGAAGCAGCTGGAGGGAGAAGCGCCCAGGCTTTTACATGACTCTTTTTGAATTATGGTTTTCTCAGGGTATATGCCTAGGAGTAGGATTGCTGGGTCACATGGTAGTTCTATTTTTAGTTTTTTAAAGAACCTCCATATTGTTCTCCATAGTGGCTGTATCAATTTACATTCCTACCAACAGTGCAAGGGTGTTCCCTTTTCTCCACACCCTCTCCAGCATTTATTGTTTGTAGATTTCGTGATGATGGCCATTCTGACCGGTGTGAGGTGATAGCTCATTGCAGTTTTGATTTGCATTTCTCTAATAATTAGTGAAATTGAGCAACTTTTCATGGGTTTGTTGGTCACCTGTATGTCTTCTTTGGAGAAATGTCTATTTAGGTCTTCTGCCCATTTTTTGATTGGGTTGTTGTTTTCTTGATATTGAGCTGCATGCACTGTTTGTATATTTTGGAGATTAATCCTTTATCAGTTGCTTCACTTGCAAATATTTTCTCCCATTCTGATGGTTGTCTTTTCATCTGGTTTATGGTTTCCTTTACTGTGCAAAAGCTTTTAAGTTTCATTAGGTCCCATTTGTTTATTTTGTTTTTATTCGCATTACCCTAGGAGGTGTGTGAAAAAAGATTTTGCTGCGATTTATGTCATAGAGTGTTCTGCCTATGTTTTCCTCTAAGAGTTTTATAATGTCTGGCCTTACATTTAGGACTTTAATCCATTTTGAGTTTATTTTTGTGTATGGTGTTAGGGAGTGTTGTAATTTCATTTCTTTATATGTGGCTGTCCAGTTTTCCCAGCACCACTTATTGAAGAGGCTGTCTTTGCTCCATTGTATATTCTGGCCTCCTTTGCCATAGATTAGTTGACCATGGGTGCATGGGTGTACCTCTGGGCTTTCTATTCTGTTCCATTGGTCTATGTTTCTTTTTTTGTGCCAGTACCATACTGTCTTGATTACTGTAGTCCTGTAGTATAGTCTGAAGTCAGGGAGCCTGATTCCTCCAGCTCCATTTTTCTTTCTCAATATTGCTTTGGTTATTCGGGGTCTTTTGTGTTTTCATACAAATTGTGAAATTTTTTGTTCTAGCTCTGTGAAAAATGCCATTGGTAGTTTGATAGGGATCGCATTGAATCTGTAGATTGCTTTGGGTAGTATAATCATTTTCACAATGTTGATTCTTCCAGTCCAAGAACATGGTATATCTCTCCATTTGTTTGTGTCATCTTTGATTTCTTTCAAGAGTGTCTTATAGTTTTCTGCATAGAGGTCTTTTGCCTCCTTAGGTAGGTTTATTCCTAGGTATTGTATTCTTTTTGTTGCAATGGTAAATGGGATTGTTTCCTTAATTTTTCTTTCTGATCTTTCATTGTTAGTGTATAGGAATTTTTAAATAATTTATTTAAAAAGAGGATTAAAAGTGAAGATGCCTGTTTATGAAAATTTCCAAGCATCTGTCATGAGGTATGGTTTGCGTATTTCCTAGTGTAGATTACCACTACATGTATGTTGACAATTATTAGTAACTGCACCAGTGCCAGGATGGGGAAGAGGGTACTTATTGGTATGAATTTCTTAACTTTGATGCTTATCAAAAACATCATCTCTGATTCTTTCACTGTCCTGTGAGATTGCAGTGACAGCTGTATTACCAAGGTAATAATATATAGAAACTTATGTTAGCATGGCCCAGATACATTGGCTCGAAAGCAAGATGAGAGAACAAAGGTATATCTGGAGAGTGCCGCACAAGTAGGGAAGCTGTAATAATCCTTCAAAACTATAACTATGCATAGAGGAGTAGTGTTGGCCAGCACATTCACCCCCTGCAAACACCAACCAAAACACATTCTTCAGAAATCCTCCAAGTCTCAGAATAAGCACAAGCAACAAAACAACAACAAAATGATTTTAGAGATTCAATAGAAGGCTTGGGAGACAATCATAACACTGATACCATGGACATTTTTCTTGGCTCCCAAGTATAGATACAGTGTAATCTAAAGTAGAAAAGTCTTGTGTGCTAGATATTTGCTCTTTTGACAAAGTTCTCTGTCTGGCTTTAATAATATTTACCCTTAGGAGATTACAAGAGTATCCAAGGTGGGTATATTAGCTTCCTAGGGCTGCCATAGCTAACTACCACAAACTGGGTGGCTTAAAACAATAGAAATGTATTGTCTCATAGTTCTGAGGACTAAAAGCCCAAAATCAAGGTGTCAGCAGAGCCATGCTTTCTCTGATGGCTCTAGAGGAGAATCCTTCCTTGCCTCTGCCTAGCTTCTGGCATTTGCTGGCAATTCTTGGCATTCCTTGGCTTGTAGATGCTTCATTCCAGTCACATAGCCATCACCTCCTTGTGCGTTTTGCACCATCTTTCCTCTGTGCATGTCTGTCTTGGTGCCCAATTTTCCCTTTTTATAAGAACACCAGTCATACTGGATGAGAGTCCACCCTAATGACCCCATTTTTAACTTGAACATTTTTAACTTTTAACCTCTGCAAATACCCTATTTCCAAATAAGGTTACATTCTGAAATACTGAGGGTTAGGACACAATTCAACCCATAACTATTTTGGGAGCCAGAAACGATAGAAAAAATCAAAATGGGAGCCTTTGGGATAAATCAAAAGAGTAGAATTGTCTGTAACTTATGGCTTAATAGATTTTTTAAAAAATCTAAAACAGCAGTGTGATGTAGAGGGATAAGCACTTGACTAGTGTCAGGGACTTAGCCTCTAGCTTAAGCTCTGTCATGAATTCCCTGCCTGGTCCTGAACAAATAAGTTGACATCTGAGTGTCAATTCCCTTTAAGTGAGTGGCTTGGACTTATGGTCTCTAAATGTCTTTCAAACTCTGATATGCCATGATTTATTCATTTACAGAATAGTAAACAAAAATCAAATTCAGTAAGATACCTGGTGGTTGGCACAGAAATACAGCACTTAGTTTAGCACCCTCTTCAGTCTTGAATGCCAACAGCAGGGTTATGCAAGGTAAAAAGAGGCAACGATGAGAAAATAAAGAGGTAGAGTGTGAACAATGATTTCCGAAGATAACCTTCATATCAACCATCACCAAGCCCTGGAACAGCCCACACAGAGGGTGATACAGAATATAATGTAAGGGTTCCCAGAAGGGGGCCTGTACCACACAGTGAGGAAGACACAGAGCCTTCTAAGGAGTAAAGGGAAATGTGGTCTATTGCACTGACTAGGTCAGGTACAGTGGAAACATTTGACCATTTGCACATTAGTGCAAGATGGCGTGATTATGAAGAATCCTTAAATCTTTGGTTTGGGATCCAATGACATTTCTTCCTCCTCTCCATTCTGGATCCTATTTTCCAAAAAAAGCTACCGGGAAGGGAGCAGTTAATTGTTTTGCAACTCCCTAGGCTCTGTTCTAAGCTATTTATACACATTACCTCATTTTTTAAAAACCCTGTGTGGTAGGTATTAAAACAATGACCAGCATTTATTGCGTGCTCATTCTGAGCCTGGCACTTTCATATGTATAATTTATTCCTGCAAATAATACTGCAAAGTACAGAATGCTGTAAGCACAACAATTCTCATCTTATAGACAAAGGACCATGGGACTTCCCTGGCAGTCCAGTGGTTAAGACTCCACGCTTCCACTGCAGGGGGCACAGATTCAATCCCTGGTCAGGGAACTAAGATCCTGCATGCTATGTGGCATGGCCAAAAAAAAAAAAAAGACTCTAGGCTCAGAGAAGTGAGATAATTTGCTCAGGTTCACACAGTTAGTAGATGGCAGAACTGGACTATGTGACTTCTAAGCCTAGGCTCCCTATAACTGCACCATGTTAATTCCCCATTTACAGATGAGGAGAAACAGGGTAGGGGGAGAGAGAGAGAGAAAGAACACCATGGGCCCGATTCTGTTAATAGAGATGAGACAATGAGAAGGACAAAATGAAGGGAAAAGATGCTATGTACTAATGGAGGAAAATAAACCCATCTTCTACTGAAGTGATTCACAGATCATTTTTATCAATTCAATTCTAAGTGACCGTGAGGCTGAGAGGGATTTCTGGAGGAAGGAGTGAGCCCAAGAAGGAGAACTAGCCATGAAAGGCTGCCAATTAACAACAGATGCACCATTTGAGATTGTGTGTGTGTGTGTGTGTGTGTGTGTGTGTGTGTGTGTGAGATGGGAAAATCAAGACGAAATCAGCGGCAGATGCTGAAGTCATGCTCTCCCTTTGTGGGAAGGGAAGTTGAGACAGGACTTCCAGCTATAACGCAAAAGCAAAAACATCCCAAGGAGACTGTTACTGTGAGCACTTATTACCCCATGGAAATGACCTTCGAGCAGGATGCATAATCACCATATTGCATCCAATTACAAGTTGAAGATGAAACATGATTGCTGGTGTCATGTTTGTATCTAATCAGAAGTTGGGAGACAATTATGGTAATGATGTGGGGTGCAGGAGGGAGCTCGTATCAGGAGGAGAGGGCAAACCTCGCTTAAGGACTCATGTCTACTCTGCAGGAGACAAGAGTGTTGAACTGGGACTCTAAAGTCATGCCAACTAAAGAATACAAAAGGATCTCAGATTGCAGCATGGAATGGCCAGGGGTGTCACTGGGGTAGGGAGAGAACAGAACCCACTTGCCTATGGTTTTCAAAGTCTGACTTTTGCACACTGGCATCTCAATCACCTGTGGTGCTTCTGATTCTTGAGCCCCATTCCAATCCTCCTGAACCTGAACCTCTAAGGAGGCCCAAAAGACTTAATTTGCACAGGATATGCAGGTTCCAATTTTTCTGATGTGTCCACTAAAAAAAATGATGGATCAAAGAGAAGTAAGATGTTGCATAGCTCAGCTAATACAAAGTATGGGCCCCTAGGTCCCATCACTTGATATATTTTAAAAATATATGTATTTTTACCAGTAGTAATAGTGATGTTATAAGTTATGGGTGACAAAACACAGAAGTTCTTTGCAGTCTTCTCTTGAGTTTGGAAGACACTAGCAAGGGCAGATTATTGTACCCTTCTCACTTAACTTAGTTTAAAATCTTAATTATGAAACCGTCAGATGCAAAGAAAACAGACACGTGAATATATATTACCTACCCCTCTGTCCTCACATTTTTTGTCCTTTTCAAAACATCTTTAATCAGATCAAATAAAATGAATCAACCCCCAGAGTACACACACATCTGATTCATTACATATTTGCTTTAAATGGTTGTTATTGTTATTATTAAACTATAATTTACTTAGTGCCTACTGTGTGTTAGGCACTGTGCCAACCACTCCAAATGCATGACTTCACTGAACACTCTCAGCAATTCTCAGAGGTAAGTCCCATTGTTATCTCCATCTTACACAGGAGAAACTGAGGAATTAAATAACTCAGCCAAGGTCACACAGCCAGTCAGTGGGGAAGCCAGGATAGCAATAAGCTCCTGTGTGCCTTGCCCTTCAAGAAAGAAGAAAAACAACAACAGAAATTCCACAAGCCCTTTAGGTTTGCTTTAGAAGGCATTTGGTGATTTTTGGCAGCAAAACAGCCTCCCTAATTAAGTTTGTTTAGGTTGGCATTAAAATTAATCTGCTGGTGCTGAACTCTTCTCTGCTGAGGCCACTAAGGAAGAAGGCCTGACCTTGTTTTAAAAGAATCAATAAATAATCCAAACTTGACAGTATTTCAAAGAGTAAAAAGTGATATGAGGTCAGAGTAAAGCAGGGAGTCTGAGCAGTCCGTGGAGTGGTTTAGTGTTCACATCTTGAATAGAAGCACTTGCTTTCATATTGAAATCTCCTACTTCTTCTAGCCAATTTATCACTTTCATCTTCACGCTCCCCACAGATTTACTCTTTATAGTAATATCCATGTCATCTAATGACAAGATGCAATAACTAATGTGAGCTTGCACCTGACCCCTAATATTCCCCCACTGAAACTCTATTAGATTCCACGTTGACAGCTCCTTCTGACTCCAATCTACCAGCTTCTCACTGAGCCAAAGAGTACAAGGTCCCTCAAGAGCAAAGCAATTTATTTAAATAACACAGTTAAGTAGATGGGAAAGTGTGTTGCATTCAGAAAGTCAACATTCTCCTGCGGAAACCAAAAGGCCCAGCGTGGCCACTCCTGATGCAGCAATATAACTGGCACACATCCCTCTGCCCCCCACTTCAGTCTTTTTGTTGGGTTATTTCCCAGTTCACCTCAATGGAACCAGCTAAAGTGGTTTCTGAAAGATATATTTGCAAGAGAGTTGCAGCCTTCCTATGGGGAAAACCCAGACTTTGGCTTACTGAGCTCAACACCCAGGGACCTCACTTAGGAATCCCCAGGATGGACAGACACTGAGAACGGATATGCCTGTGTCCAGATGGTGCAACAGAACAAAAAGCTTGAGCTTCCCACTGTATTAAAGAACTGACTGGACTCCTTCCTCTTCAGAAAGATTAAAGGGATCTTGCTTACCATGGGACTTCCTCTTAGAGAAAGAGAATACACTGTTTCTCTTAAGGTCATGTTTACATCTTCCCCTTGCAGTGGTTGGGAGCTTCTTGACTGTAAGACTGTAATAATGTGTGAACATGGAAATGCAAAGACTACTCAAGCAGACCTTAAACTGCCATTGATTGCTTCCAAGTGATAGCAGTTTAACTGGTTGTGTAATGAGGCTGCCTGGGCACCCAGCATAGCCTGCTCTCAGGGGAAAGCCATTTATACTGTCGTTGAAGCCCACCAGAAATGGTGTCAGCTCACTGCAAGAAGGCCTGAGCCGACTGCAGCTGTCAGGTTGTCTCTGACTGAAGCTGAAGAGAATCAATCAGGCCATAAATCTTTGGGAAGAAGCCTAGGTGATGGGCAGGCTTTGAGAAATGTGTTCTGAGGATTCTGCCAAGAGAGTAAGGCTCTATATGCAGGCCTGAACAAACTTCTGTTACTCTCTCCTTTTCTTGCAGCTCATTCTCTTCCTCAAAACATTTCCTTTAAATCACTCTTCCTTTCACCCCATGTCTGAAAAAGAAAATGCTCCTTTCCAAGGAAAACTCTTCCACTAATTCCCATCTCAGCCCTCCTCCTCTGTGAATTCTTTGTATGAATTAGCCAGTTTCTCCCACATTTCCAGATTTTCCCTCTCCACAGGCCCCTTCCTCTCTGCCTTCAAAGATGCTCGACTCCACAAAGACTTGAAAGATTGTTTTAGCCCACTATTAACTCATATGCTCCATAAGGACAGAGACCATGTCTTTGTATTCCTGCAGTATTTCAGCACAATGCATCTTCAGAATACACTTTCAATAACTTTCTGTCAAATAAATTGACACCACGCAATTAATAATGCTTCCCACTCACAATTCCAATAATTTCCCTGAGACGTTAATCCTACTGAATCCTTGATCTCCCCAAGTTCAGCAAGATAAATGTGCTCCTATTCACTCTTCTACAGGGTAAGAATAGTGAAGCTTTAGAAACGCCATATGCTAGCAATACTAAACAGGACATATGTGAGCCATACCTTAAAAGGGCATGCTATTTCAAAAAAAGAACCAACACAAAAGTTGCAGAGATTATCAGATGCCAGAGCCAGCAATGCCATATGCCAAACACTAAAGCCAAAGGTGTGAGTGCAGCATCGTGTAGGGGATGAGAAAAGCATGTAGGTCTTCTGAAAATATGTCTAGAATCCCCTGTATAGAAGCCCAGCACTAGCATTGTCCTCAAAAAGATATTGAGGCACTAGAAAAATCCTTAGACCTGAGGCCCTTGTGTTTGGGGCAGCAGTAGTCTACCTGAAAATAAAAAGCTGCCAGAAAGTGGATGTTTAGCAGGAGATGAAAAGGCTGAAACATCAGAACCACCTTTGTTTCATGGAAATAACACTAATTTAGTGAAAAGGGGAAGCGGCTTTTCAGAAGAAAAAAATAGCTCCACCAAAATATAGGTAACAAACAGCTCCTTTTCCCTAGAGTTGAAAGCGAGTGAAATGAGTAGCCAGGGTACCTCAAGGGCTAAGGCACATGTTTGGGGTTTGTTATTATTTTAAGGTGATAGCTGCCCTTGTGCTTCTCATTTCTGGAATAAGAACAATGTTTCTGGGAAACATCATGGAGTGATAGAAAGATCACAGGCTTTGAGGCAGATCAATCTCAGTTCACATTCTAGCCTTGTGCTTACTGACTGTACCTTGGACAAGCTATTTAAGCCCTGTGAGTCTCAGTTTTCTCAACTATAAAACGGGGGTAATCATACCTATTTATCAGGGTGGTTGGAAGGAGAATGATAATAACAACAGCATTTACCAGGTGGCAGGCATTCTAAGGTTACTTCACATGTATTATTATCTCACATGTGTTATCACACAATCCTCTGAACTAAGTTCTATTAGCTCCCCCATTTTACAGATGAGGAAAGTGAGGCTCTGAATGGTTAAGTGATTTATCCAAGATCATACAGCTAATGAATGACACAGCTAGAACTGAAACCCAAGTCTGGATGTGCTCTTATTCACTACAACAGTCAGTCTTGCTAGAGACCATCTTCAGAAGTTGTCACACCTATCCCCAGGGCTGGGAATTGGGGCAGTTCTCAGCCTATCCCTTCCTTCCAGATCATTATTCCTCTGCCATATCTCAAGAATACTATCCTATTCCCAGCTGTCTTGTTGTATCTAGCAAGAATTTTGGTTAGTAGACCCTGAACTTTGCTTTTTCAAGGCCACTGGTTGTGTCGTATTATAGTAACAGAGTAGGAGGAGGAGGAAGAGGAGGAGGAGGAGGAGTAGTGACAATAACAGTAATAATAGCTCACTTTTATTGACAGCTTGCTATGTGCCAGGCATTGCACTCAGCACTTCATATGTATGAGCTTATTTAATATTCACAACAACCCTGTGCTGTAGGTACTATTATTAAATAAGATAATGTATGTTAAATCCCTGGCACACAGAAAGCTCAATAACTGCTAGTTCTTATTATGAATATTATTTTTCAATAGGTCTGCAGAATACAAAGCCCTCACAGAAGGGATGGGCAGTACTTTTTCTGTTAAGAGCAACTGTCCCAGCGAAGGAAACCATAAATAAGACCAAAAGACAACCCTCAGAATGGGAGAAAATATTTGCAAATGAAGCAACTGACAAAGGATTAATCTCCAAAATTTACAAGCAGCTCATGCAGCTCAATAACAAAAAAACAAACAACCCAATCCAAAAATGGGCAGAAGACCTAAACAGACATTTCTCCAAAGAAGATATACAGATTGCCAACAGACACATGAAAGAATGCTCAACATCATTAATCATTAGAGAAATGCAAATCAAAACTACAATGAGATATCATCTCACACCAGTCAGAATGGCCATCATCAAAAAATCTACAAACAATAAGTGCTGGAAAGGGTGTGGAGAAAAGGGAACACTCTTGCACTGTTGGTGGGAATGTAAATTGATACAGCCACTATGGAGAACAGTATGGAGGTTTCTTAAAAAACTAAAAATAGAACTACCATACGACCCGGCAATCCCACTCCTGGGCATATACCCTGAGAAAACCATAATTCAAAAAGAGTCATGTACCAAAATGTTCATTGCAGCTCTATTTACAATAGCCAGGACATGGAAGCAACCTAAGTGTTCATCGACAGATGAATGGATAAATAAGATGTGGCACATATATACAATGGAATATTACTCAGCCATAAAAAGAAACGAAATTGAGTTATTTGTGGTGAGGTGGATGGACCTAGAGTCTGTCATACAGAGTGAAGTAAGTCAGAAAGAGAAAAACAAATACTGTATGCTAACACATATATATGGAATCTAAGAAAAAAATGGTCATGAAGAACCTAGGGGTAAGACGGGAATAAAGACGCAGACCTACTAGAGCATGGAGTTGAGGATATGGGGAGGGAGAGGGGTAGGCTGTGACGAGGTGAGAGAGTGTCATGGACATATATACACTACCAAGCGTAAAGTAGATATCTAGTGGGAAGCAGCCGCGTAGCACAGGGAGATCAGCTAGGTGGTTTGTGACTGCCTAGAGGGGTGGGATAGGCAGGGTGGGAGGGAGGGAGAGGCAGGAGGGAAGAGATATGGGAACATGTATATATGTATAACTGATTCACTTTGTTATAAAGCAGAAACTAACACACCATTGTAAAGCAATTATACTCCAATAAAGATGTTTAAAAAAAAAAAGAGCAACTGTCCCAAAGGGGGCAGAAAAAAAAACTTGAAAAAATTTAACTAGGTGAGGTTTTATGAGAAAAAAAAAATAAAAGAAATCCCACTCACTTGCTTTTACAATAAAAGGTAAAACTCTGTTCAATAAATAAAAGTGAATAAAGATAACTTTGCTTCCATTTTCTGTCTAAATAAATGAGGGAAATAATAAGGGAAAGAAAAGACTCAAGGAAATGGGAACTTTCAAAGAAGAGGGCTCTAAAGGGGCATATAGAGACAACTTGGATTAGATGTGAGGCAGAGCAGAGAAGCAGCTCCCAGTCTTTTGGGGGTTCTGGATTTGGACAACTCTGAGAAGCTTACACAAACTATAGATCCTTCCCTTTAATGAAATTTCAGTGAGCTCATAGCCTCTCTGAAGCCCATCCTTTTCACTCCTACCTCATGAAAAAGAGGGAAAGAGAACAAAATCAAGCCAGAGAGAGGAGAGAAACCCAAGAAGAAAGAGAAAAAAATCAAAAGAACAGCCAGTCTGCTCTGCTTGACCATTTATCAGCCACTGTTTTCAGAAGCCTTTACCACTATGCCCTTTCCAGCTTTGCCACCTTAATGTCACCTCCAGTTAGCACTCAGCAAGTTTGACATACCCAAGATCAGCAACCCCCCTTCACTAACTTCCTCTCAAATTTAATCTCGCTTAACCCGAAGGAGGTACAGACTCCATCCCCTCTCCCATTGCTCTCATCCACACAACTCCTCCTCCTGAAAACTAGGTCTCTGTGCAAAGCACCTATCCCTCTCAAAGGCTGTCTCAGGGCCTTGGGGCCGGTCTTTTAACACCCAGAGATCTCTTTTGAATTCATGCAACATTCATGTTAAACTCGACTTGAAGAAATTGTATATGTGTGTGGGTCAGTGTAGGAGGAGAAAGGTAGGAACTCAAAAAATTGCTTCACGAAATTGAGCTATTTGTAATGAGGTGGATGGACCTAGAGTCTGTCATACAGAGTGAAGTAAGTCAGAAAGAAAAAGACAAATACCGTATGCTAACACATATATATGGAATTTAAGAAAAAAAATGTCATGAAGAACCTAGGGGTAAGGCAGGAATAAAGACGCAGACCTTCTAGAGAACGGACTTGAGGTTATGGGGAGGGGGAAGGGTGAGCTGTGACAGGGTGAGAGAGAGTCATGGACATATACACACTAACAAACGTAGTAAGGTAGATAGCTAGTTGGAAGCAGCCGCATGGCACAGGGATATTGGCTTGGTGCTTTGTAACAGCCTGGAGGGGTGGGATAGGGAGGGTGGGAGGGAGGGAGACGCAAGAGGGAAGAGATATGGGAACATATGTATATGTATAACTGATTCACTTTGTTATAAAGCAGAAACTAACACACCATTGTAAAGCAATTATACCCCAATAAAGATGTTAAAAAAAATTGCTTCAAGTTGTACTAAATTAAGCCCAGGGTCACACCCAAATGATAGGTCAAAGTGTTCTTATATTTGCACTATGGTATCAAAATAGTTTCTCTTTGCTCTTGATTCTACTCTATGCCAGTGGAAATAGGATTATTTTTCCCAATCTCTATTTTCAATTCAACTCTTTGACGTACCAACCTATTTTACTTCTCTCTGAGAAAGCAATACTATGATATATTATAAGACTTCCTGGGACTGTAAGCACCAGAACTCAAGTGCACTGATGGAGAATGGAAACAAGTGGATATTTGTAATCTGTACGTGAACAATAAATATTAGCAATCAGAAGATCAAGGTCATGAACTGCTACATGGAAAACCCTTGTCTTCATATGTTGTGCCCATGGAATGGTCGTGATAAAAGGTGAACCTTTTCTTAAAATGAAATTTCTTTTTCAGTCAAAAGGAACATGTGTTGGACAAGTAATTTTCTGGAAGGAATGGAATTTTACACCTGTCACAGAGACCATTCCCTGTTAGGCCTTTTAAATTAGCAAAGGTTAATTATTTCATGTCTGATTATAACTACTTCATTGAGGCTTCTTATGAAATCTGATTAGAAGGCAAATATCTGATTGTTGGCATGATAGAGACCACCACTGTGTCTTCTGCAGCTGGGTCATTATGCCTAAACTGAAAGAAGAGTACATGTGTTGTTTGGCAATGAAGAGTAGTGAGTTGTGAGTAAAGGGTTTAGAGAGTTGGCATTAATCAAACATACATTACTGTGGCTTATTCTTTGTATCTAAGGAATTTAAAAACTGAAAATCTTAGAGTTTTCCAATTTTAGGCATGACACAAATCAGTCTTATTTAGACCGTATCAGGGCATTGTTTGTTTGTTTGTTTGTTTTGTAACACACTAATTTAACAATTGAGGTTAAAAGACCATGAGGCTCTAAGTACTGCTTCCATTTACAAAATTGTAGGAATTATGGAACACTGATCCAGATGATGTGGTTCCCATGGCCCATCAACTTGCAAACAATGTGGGCGTGTTCTTCATTTTTCTACCCCCTTGCCAGCTGCTCAGTTAGATACTACATTCAACTTTGGCCTTGTGTCTACAACATACACTAATGGGCCTCCCTTCAAGGGCTTCGTTAATGGCCTTCAGCATCTGCTCACATTCCAAGCATCAAGTACTAAATCCAGAGAGGGACTGGCATATGGCTGCATTGTTCTACTCGTAGAAAATGAAAATACAGGAATGCGCTCTCAACCACTGAACTTTAAGCTTCCAACCACTGCTAGCTAAAAACAAAAAACTTAATGAGTCCCTTTTGTTTGCATGTGCATGTGTGTGTGCATACACATGTGTGTGCACACATTTGTTTCTAAGGGCATAGAAAAAGATCTGAAATCATTCACATCAAATGCACATCAATATGTTAATGGTTACTCACTAAGACTGGGATTGGGGGTAAGGATGTGAGGAACTTTCACTCTTTATACAAACGTCCATTTTGTTTTCCCATCATTGAAGGATTTGGGGTTATAAATAAATCATAGTTACAGGAGTCGTGGCCTGATTGGAGAAAACTGAGAAGTGAAACATAAACTTTCTGTGCATTCTGTAGAATGTAGGCATCACAAGGTCAGAGATCTTGCCTTCTTTGTTCACCACCACATGCCCAATGGCTATGATTTTGCCTGGCATATAGCAGGTGTTCAATAAATATTTGTTGAATGACTAGATGAATGAAAGTTTGAATCAAATGACAAAGTGAGCCCTTCAGAGACTTATATGGTGAAAGAGCAGGAGGTATGCCATGTAGATGGTAAGAGAAGAAAAGAGGAACATGGTTTAATAGAAAAAAAAATTGAATTGGCAAGTCAAGAGACCTGGATCTAACTGACTGGATGAGTGACCTTGGACCGGACTTTTCCTGCCTCTAGGACTCAATGTCCTCATTTGTAAAGTAAGAGGATTAGAGTCAATCTACACTATTCAAACTGTTTCTAACAATGGGCCAATGTTATTTAAAAGAGATCCAAGAACGTGTAAAATAGTTACAAATGTAAAAATTCATACAGTTGTCTCAGATGATGTATACCTAGTTAATGATGGTTATTTATGGAGGTTCTCTTTTAATTTAATTTTATTTATTTTTTATACAGCAGGTTCTTATTAGTTACCTATTTTATACATATTACTGTATATACGTCAATCCCAATCTCTAAATTCATCCCACCACCACCACCACCCGCCACTTTCCTGCCTTGGTGTCCATACATTTGTTCTCTACATATGTGTCTCAATTTTTGCCCTGCAAACCAGTTCATCTGTACAATTTTTCTAGGTTCCACATATATGCGTTAACATACGATCTCTGTTTTTCGCTTTCTGACTTACTTCACTCTGTATGACAGTCTCTAGATCCATCCACATCTCTAAAAATGACCCAATTTTGTTCCTTTTTATGGCTGAGTAATATTCCATTGTATATATGTACCACATCTTCTTTATCCATTCATCTCTCGATGGGCATTACGTTGCTTCCATCTCCTGGCTATTGTAAATAGCACTGCAGTGAACATTGGGGTGCATGTGTCTTTTGGAATTATGGTTTTCTCTGGGTATATGCCCAGTAGTGGGAATGCTGGGTCGTATGGTAGTTCTATTTTTAGATTTTTAAGGAACATCCATACTGTTCTCCACAATGGCTGTATCAATTTACATTCCCACCAACAGTGCAAGAGGGTTCCCTTTTCTCCACACCCTCTCCAGCATTTGTTGTTGGTAGATTTTCTGATGATGTCTGTTCTAACTGGTGTGAGGTGATACCTCATTGTGGGTTTGATTTGCATTTCTCTAATAATTAGTGATGTTGATCAGCTTTTCATGTGCTTCTTGGCCATCTGTATATCTTCTTTGGAGAAATGTCTATTTACGTCTTCAGACCATTTTCTGATTGAGTTTTTTTTTTTTAATATTGATCTGCATGAGCTGTTTATATATTTTGGAGATTAACCCTTTGTCTGTTAATTCATTTGCAAATATTTTCTCCCATTCTGAAGGTTGTCTTTTCATCTTGTTTATGGTTTCCTTTGCTGTGCAAAAACTTTTAAGTTTCATTAGGTCCCATTTGTTTATTTTTCTTTTTATTTTCATTACTCTAGGAGGTGGAACAAAAAAGATCTTGCTGTGATTTATGTCAAAGAGTGTTCTTCCTATGTTTTCCTCTAAGAGTTTTATAGTGTCCAGTCTTACAGTTAGGTCCCTAATCTATTTTGAGTTTATTTTTGTGTATGATGTTAGGGAGTGTTCCAATTTCATTCTTTAATATGTAGCTGTCCAGTTTCCCAGCACTACTTACTGAAGAGACTGTCTTTTCTCCATTGTATATCCTTGCCTCCTTTGTCATAGATTAGTTGACCATAGATGTATGGGTTTATCTCTGGGCTTTCTATCCTGTTCCATTGATCTACATTTCTGTTTTTATGCCAGTACCATATTGTCTTGATTACTGTAGCTTTACAGTATAGTCTGAAGTCAGGGAGTCTGATTCCTCCAGCTCCGTTTTTTTTCCCTCAAGACTGCTTTGCCTATTCGGGGTCTTTTGTGTCTCCATACAAATCTTAACATTTTTTGTTCTAGTCCTGTAAAAAATGCCACTGGTAATCTGATAGGGATTGCATTGAATCTGTAGATTTCTTTGGGTAATATAGTCATCTTCACAATAGTGAGTCTTCCAATCCAAGAACACGGTATATATCTCCATCTCTTTGTGTCATTTGATTTCTTTCATCAGTGTCTTATAGTTTTCTGAGTACAGGTCTTTTAACTCCTTAGGTAGGTTTATTCCTAGGTATTTTATTCTTTTTGTTGCAATGGTAAAGGGGAGTGTTTCCTTAATTTCTCCTGCAGATTTTTCATCATTAGTGTATAGGAATGCAAGAGATTTCTGTGCATTAATTTTGTATCCTGCAACTTTACCAAATTCATTGATTAGCTCTAGTAGTTTTCTGGTGGCATCTTTAGGATTCTCTATATATAGTATCAGGTCATCTGCAAACAGTGACAGTTTTACCTCTTTTCCAATTTGTATTCCTTTTATTTCTTTTTCTTCTCTGATTGCCGTGGTTAGGACCTCCAAAACTATGTTGAATAATAGTGGTGAGAGTGGACATACTTGTCTTGTTCCTGATGTTAGAGGAAATACTTTCAGTTTTTCACCATTGAGAATGATGTTCACGGTGGGTTTGTTGTATATGGCCTTTATTATGTTGAGGTAGGTTCCCTCTATGCCCATTTTCTGGAGAGTTTTTTTTATCATAAATGGGTGTTGAATTTTGTCAGAAGCTTTTTCTGCATCTATTGAGATGATCATATGGTTTTTATTCTTCAATTTGTTAATATGGTGTATCACATTGACTGATTTGTGTATATTGAAGAATCCTTGCATCACTGGGATATATCCCGCTTGATCATGGTGTAGGATCCTTTTAATGTGTTGTTAGATTCTGTTTGCTAGTATTTTGTTGAGGATTTTTGCATCTATATTCATCAGTGATATTGGTCTGTAATTTCCTTTTTTTGTACTATCTTTGTCTGGTTTTGGTATCAGGGTGATGGTGGACTCATAGAATGAGTTTGGGAGTGTTCCTTCTTCTGCAATTTTTTGCAAGAGTTTGAGAAGGAGGGGAGTTAGCTCTTCTCTAAAGGTCTGATAGAATTCACCTGTGAAGCTATTTGGTCCTGGACTTTTGTTTGTTGGAAGATTTTTAATCACAGTTTCAATTTCATTACTTATGATTGGTCTGTTCATATTTTCTATTTCTTCCTGGTTCAGTCTTGGAAGGTTATACCTTTCTAAGCATTTGTCCATTTCTTCCAGGTTGTCCATTTTATTGGCATTGAGTTGCTTGTAGTAGTCTTTTAGGATGTTTTGTATTTCTGCAGTGTTTGTTGTAACTTCTCCTTTTTCATTTCTAATTTTATTGATTTGAGTCCTCTCCCTCTTTTTCTTTATGAGTCTAGCTAAAGGTGTATCAATTTTATTTATCTTCTCAAAGAACCAGCTTTTAGGGCTTCTCTGGTGGCGCAGTGGTTGAGAGTCCACCTGCTGATGCAGGGGACACGGGTTCATGCCCCAGTCCAGGAAGATCCCACGTGCCGCAGAGCGGCTGGGCCCCTGGGGCATGGCTGCTGAGCCTGCGCATCCGGAGCCTGTGCGCTGCAATGGGAGAGGCCGCAACAGTGAATGGCCCACGTACCACAAAAAAAAAAAAAAAAAAGAACCAGCTTTTAGTTTATTCATCTTTGCTATTGTTTTCTTTGTTTCTATTTCATTTATTTCTGCTCTGACTTTATGATTTCTTTCCTACTACTAACTTTGTGTTTTGTTTGTTCTTCTTTCTCTAGTTCCTTTAGGTGTAAGGTTAGATTGTTTATTTGAGATTTTTCTTGTTTCATGATGTAGGCTTGTATTGCTATAAACTTCCATCTTAGAACTGCTTTCGCTGTATCCCATAGGTTCTGGATTGTCTTCTTTTTATTGCAATTTGTCTCTAAGTATTTTTTAATTTCCTCTTTGATTTCTTCAGTGATCTCTTGGTTATTTAGTAATGTATTGTTTAGCCTCCATGTGTTTGTGTTTTATACATCTTTTTCCATGTAATTAATTTCTAATGTCATAGCGTTCTGGTTGGAAAAGATGCTTGATATGACTTCAATTTTCTTAAATTTACCGAGGCTTGATTTGTGACCCGAGATGTGATCTATCCTGGAGAATGTTCTGTGTGAACTTGAGAAGAAAGTGTAGTTTGCTGGTTTTGGATAGAATGTCCTATAAATAGCAATTAACCCTATCTGGTCTATTGTATCATTTAAAATTTGTGTTTCCTTGTTAATTTTCTGTCTGGATGATCTGTCCATTGGTGTAAGTGAGGTGTTTAAGTCCCCCACTAAGATTGTGTTACTGTCGATTTCCTCTTGTATAGCTGTTAGCAGTTGCCTTATGTATTGAGGTGCTCCTATGTTGGGTGCATAGATATTTATAATTGTTATATCTTCTTCTTGGATTGATCCCTTGATCATTATGTAGTGTCCTTCCTTGTCTCTTGTAACATTCTTTATTTTAAAGTCTATTTTATCAGAAATGAGTATTGCTACTCCAGCTCTCTTTTGATTTCCATTTGCATGGAATATCTTTTTCCATCCCCTCACTTTCAGTCTGTATGTGTCCCTAGGGCTAAACTGGGTCTCTTGTAGACAGCATATATATGGATCTTGTTTTTGTATCCATTCAGCGAGCCTGTGCCTTTTGGTTGGAGCATTTAATCCTCACATTTAAGGTAATTATCGATATGTATGTTCCTATTACCATTTTCTTAATTGTTTTCAGTTTATTATTGTAGGTCTTTTCCTTCTCTTGTGTTTCCTGCCTAGAGAAGTTCCTTTAGCATTTGTTGTAGAGCTTGTTTGGTGGTGCTGAATTCTCTTAGCTTTTGCTTGTCTGTAAAACTTTTGATTTCTCCGTCGAATCTGAATGAGATCCTTGCCAGGTAGAGTAATCTTGGTTGTAGCTTCTTACCTTTCATCACTTTAAATATATCTTCCCACTCCCTTTTGGCTTATAGAGTTTCTGCTGAGAAATCAGCTGTTAACCTTATGGGAGTTCCCTTGTATGTTATTTGTCATTTTTCCCTTGTAGCTTTCAATAATTTTTCTTTGTCTTTAATTTTTGTCATTTTGATTACTATGTGTCACGGTGTGTTTCTCCTTGGGTTTATCCTGCCTGGGACCCTCTGCACTTCCTAGACTTGGGTGGCTATTTCCTTTCCCATGTTAGGGAAGTTTTTGACTATAATCTCTTCAAATATTTTCTCGGGTCCTTTCTCTCTCTCTTCTCCTTCTGGGACCCCTATAATGCGAATGTTGTTGTGTTTAATGTTGTCTCAGAGGTCTCTTAGGCTGTCTTCATTTCTTTTCATTCTTTTTTCTTTATTCTGTTCTGCGGCAGTGAATTCCACCATTCTGTCTTCCAGGTCACTTATCCGTTCTTCTGCCTCAGTTATTCTGCTATTGATTCCTTCTAGTGTAGTTTTCATTTCAGTTATTGTATTTTTCATCTCTGTTTATTTGTTCTTTAATTCTTCTAGGTGTTTGTTAAACATTTCTTGCATCTTCTCGATCTTTGCCTCCATTCTTTTTCTGAGGTCCTGGATCATCTTCACTACCATTATTCTGAATTCTTTTTCTGGAAGGTTGCCTGTCTCCACTTCATTTAGTTGTTTTTCTGGGGTTTTATCTTGTTCCTTCATTTGGTACAAAGTCCTCTGCCTTTTCATCTTGTCTATCTTTCTGTGAATGTGGTTTTCCTTCCACAGACTGAAGAATTGTAGTTCTTGCTTCTGCTGCCTGCCCTCTGGTGGATGAGGCTATCTAAGAGGCTTGTGCAAGGTTCCTGATGGGAGGGACTGGTGGTGGGTAGAGCTGGGTGTTGCTCTGGTGAGCAGAGCTCAGTAAAACTTTAATCTGCTTGTCTGCTGATGGGTGGGGCTGGGTTCCCTCCCTATTGGTTGTTTTCCCTGAGGCGACCCAGCACTGGAGCCTACCCAGCTCTTTGGTGGGGCTAATGGTGGACTCTGGGAGTGCTCATGCCAAGGAGAACATTCCAGAACTTCTGCTTCCAGTGTCCTTGTCCCTATGGTGAGCCACAGCCACCCCCACCTCTGCAGGAGACCCTCCAACACTAGCAGGTAAGTCTGGTTCAGTCTCCTATGGAGTCACTGCTCCTTCCCCTGGGTCCTGATGTGCACAATACTTTGTGTGTGCCTCCAAGAGTAGAGTCTGTTTACCCCAGTCCTGTCGAAGTCCTGCAATCAAATCCCACTAGCCTTCAAAGTCTGATTCTCTGGGAATTCCTCCTCCCGTTGCCAGACCCACAGGTTGGGAAGCATGACGTGGGGCTCAGAATCTTCACTCTAATGGGTGGACTTCTGTGATATAAGTGTTCTCCAGTTTGAGTCACCCAACCAGCAGTTATGGGATTTGATTTTATTGTGATTGCGCCCCTCCTACTGTCTCATTGTGGCTTCTCCTTTGTCTTTGGATGTGGGGTATCTTTTTTGGTGAGTTCCAGTGTCTTCCTGTCGATGATTGTTCAGCAGTTAGTTGTGATTCCGGTGCTCTTGCAAGAGGGAGTCTGGAGGTTTTTTTCTTACTTCACTTTTCTCAACTACTTGAATATCTTATAATAATCATATATCAATTTTATGAAAACAAACATCACTGTGCTACTGTGCTATTTTAAAGTGATGAGCAGCATATGAAAATAAAAGAAATAAAAGAAGTATTGCAATTAGCCAACAGGATTAAAAGGGAGGCCCTAACGGTTACAATCCCTCCTGGTAAGATCAAGCCTCTTCCAGACTTGCCACCTCTCTGGAAAAGATCAAAGGGGGACCCAGTGCTCTACATGCTCCTGGTGAGACCACCACTCCACCTCCCCCTATAATCTCCATTATCAACCACTATATACTACATAAGACACCATTTTCAAGAAGAGCCTACATTTAAAACTGACCATTTGTTCCCAGCCAAGAGATCATAGGGACTCATCATGCTCTAAATGCCTATTCATCTCAATCATCACAAAAAGTTCAAACCACCTAGATCATCCATTATCACTCACATTCTTTTTTTTAATATTTTTAAAATTTATTTTATTGCAGTATAGTTGATTTACAATGTTGTGTTAATTTCTGCTATACAGTAAAGTGTGTGTATATATGATAATATAATATAATATGAAAAAGAATGTATACGTATATATATTCTTTTTCATTATGGTTTATCACAGGATATTGAATATAGTTCCCTGTGCTATACAGGAGGACCTTGTTGTTTATCCAATCTATATATAATAGTTTACATCTGCTAATCCCAAACTCCAAACCCATCCCTCCCCCACCCTGCCCCCCTTTGGCAACCACAAGTCTATTCTCTCTACCTGATCACTCACATTCTTTTGCACATGGAAATGAATTCCTACATCCCCTAATCTGGCTCAATCTACCACCCCTCCCCAACACTCCCAAACCCTTCTCTCCTGTTCTCTGCAAAATCCCCAATGTCCTCAAATTCTCCAAAATCTCCCTTGAACTTCTTGCTTTATCAAAATCTTGGCTCCCCTCTGAGGATCCTGCTTCCTGTACAGCCTTCTCAAGTGGTGGCCATTTTTTCTCATGCCTGACATACAACTGAACACAGAGGTGGTGTATGTGTCCTTGCTCCTCCTTGGCACTTTCTGTCCGTGGGTCCTCCTTAAACCCCCTGACCAGCTCCTTTCAGTCAGTTTGCTATCAGACTCTAGCACCTACTACACCTCGTTATTGCAGTTACCTACCCTCCTCCTGTTCAAGTTCCCTTATTCATTGATGATTTTAGCTCATGGTTCACTGTCTTCCTCACAACTGCTCATGTCATCATTCTTGGAGATTTCAAAATCTATGTGGAGTCTACATACATATATTGTCTACATTGTAAACAATCCATGTAATACTCTGGCCTCTCAGTTGCTTGACTTCTACTCAAAGATCTTGTCCTCTTACCAATCCCAGCCACCCATGCCCACACTCATTTCCTAGCCCTTGTCATTACAAATTATCATATCACCTTTAAAATCTTAGTTTTAAGCACACCACTCTCCTCTCTCTATCTAATTCCCTCTAATAATACCACTCCAAAAATCCTCCCAACCATTTTTTTGCTCTCCACCACCTCCCTCATATCCTCATTTCCATGTTTATCCTACTTAGATTTCACAGTCCACTATTATAATCACTCCTAGCATCTATCCTCAACTCCCCAACTCCCTCTCCCACCATCATACTTACGTAGAAACACCTGAACTAAGGTTAAGTTCAACTCTCCATCTTCTCTACATCTGCATCCTGGCATCTGAACCTAGATGGAGTTAAGTTTCATTTTAAGCTTCATGACCTCAAATTGTAAGTGGGCTCTCATGCTCCCTAGAAATCACTCCCAAAACTTTGTCTCTTACTTGGAACTCTTTCCTGAATTCCACGCTCATATAGCTAACTACCTACTATACTGGACATCTTCACTTGAATGCCTAACAGGCATCTCAAATTTAATTTGTCCAAACTCAAACCATGATTTCCCCCTAAACTGACTCTTCTACATTCACCAGCTCAGTTGTTGCTAACTTCGTCCTTCCAGTTCCTCAAGCCAAACACCTTGGACTCATCTTTGATCCATTTCTTTATCTAGGCCTCACTCTCTATTCATCAGCAAAGCTTTTTTTCTTAACATCTTTATTGGAGTATAATTGCTTTATAATGGTGTGTTAGTTTCTGCTGTATAACAAAGTGAATCAGCTATACATATACATATATCCCCATATCTCCACCCTCTTGTGTCTCCCTCCCACCCTCCCTATCCCACCCCTCTAGGTGGACACAAAGCACCAAGCTGATCTCCCTGTGCTATGAGGCTTCAGCAAAGTTTTTGACTCTACCTTCAACATATATTCATAGCCAGATAACTTCTCACTACCACTACTGTTGCCACCCTGGCCCAAGCTCCAATTATCTCTTGCCTAGACTATCACAATATCCTCCCGTTATGAGTTAAATGTGTCCCCCCAAAAATGTCGAAGTCTCAACATTCACTACCTCAGAATGTGATCTTAGTTGAAAACAGAGTCATTGCAGATATAATTCGATAAGTTAAGATGAGGTCATACTGGAGCAAGATGGGCCCTTAATCCAATATGGCTGGTGTTCTCATAAGTAAAGGAGAGAGACACAGAGAGAAGGTGGCCATGTGAGGGTAGAGACATACAGGGAGAAAGCCATATGATGAGAGAGGCCCAGATGGAAGTGCTGCAGCTGCCAGGCAAGGAAATCCAAGGTTCAACAGCCACCACCAGAAGCTAGGAAGAGGCAAGAAAAGGTTCTAACCAGAGTATCAGAAGGAATATGGCCCTGCTGACACCTTGATTTCAGACTTCTAGCTTCCAGATCTGTGAAACAATAAATTTGTATTGTTTTAAGCCACCCAGTTTGTGGCACTTTTTAATAGCTCTAGGAAACTAATATGTCTCTTAACTGGTTTCCCTGTTTCTACCTTTGACTGCCCACTGTCTACTTTCAACCCAGTAGCTGGAACAATCCTACTAAACCTTTAAGTCAGATCATGTCTCTCATCTGTTCAAAACTCCGCAATGGCTGCACTTTTCATTCAGAGGAAAAGCCTATAAGTAAAAGGTCTATAATTTCCTATAAAATCTGGTCCTCTTCTATTAATTTGGTCCCTTCTCTTACTCTCCCCCTCATTCACTCACTTCAGCCACATGGGCCTACTTTGCTGCCCCTCAAACTTCTGCACAGGTTTCCATCAGGTCTTTTCACTCAGTGTTCTCTGTTGCATCAAGAGCACACACCCAGTGCAAGTTCTCAAAGGCTCTCCTAGCTTTAAGCTGAGTGTGGCCCATATACGCCTTTTGGCTTATCATTTATACAACTTTATATAAACAGATGTAGACAGGCTGGTATTGGGGGAAAAAACACAGTGTTACAAACTACCTATCTGGGAAGGCTATATAGTTTAACGGTTAAGTAAGTAAGACTTAGTGTCCAACAGACCTAAGTTAAGTGACCAAATCACTTAAAGGTGTAAAAAGAAAAACGACCAATCTTATTTTTAAAAATCACTCTCCCCTTGACCCCAGGCCTCTGTTCTCTTATCTGTAAAGTAGGACAAAAACAGTGTTAATCATACTGTTAAACCAGATGATGCATGCAAGGTGCTTGCTACATAGTAAGCATTCAGTATCAGATATTATTATTATTAACCAATGAAATTTAAAAGAAGCTTGACATATGAAAGGATGCTCAACATCACTAATCATTAGATAAATGCAAATCAAAACTACAATGAGGTATCACTTCACACCAGTCAGAATGGCCATCATCAAAAAATCTACAAACAATAAATGCTGGAGAGGGTGTGGAGAAAAGGGAACCCTCTTGCACTGCTGGTGGCAATGTAAATTGATACAACCACTACGGAGAACAGTATGGAGGTTCCTTAAAAAAGTAAAAATGGAACTACCATATGACCCAGCAATCCCACTCCTGGGCATATACCCTGAGAAAACCATAATTCAAAAAGAGTCATGTACCACAATGTTCACTGCAGCTCTATTTACAATAGCCAGGACATGGAAGCAACCTAAGTGTCCATCGACAGATGAATGGATAAAGAAGATGTGGCACATATATACAATGGAATATTAGCCATAAAAAGAAACAAAATTGAGTTATTTGTAGTGAGGTGGATGGACCTAGAGACTGTCATACAGAGTGAAGTAAGTCAGAAAGAGAAAAACAAATACCATATGCTAACACATATATATGGAATCTAAAAAAAAATGGTTCTGAAGAAACTAGGGGCAGGACAAGAATAAAGATGGAGATGTAGAGAATGGACTTGAGGACACAGGGAGGGGAAGGGTAAGCTGGGAAGAAGTGAGAGCGTGGCATGGACATATATACACTACCAAATGTAAAATAGATATCTAGTGGGAAGCAGCCACATAGCACAGGGAGATCAGCTTGGTGCTTTGTAACCACCTAGAGGGGTGGGATAGGGAGGGTGGGAGGGAGACGCAAGAGGGAGGAGATATGGGGATATATGTATATGTATAGCTGATTCACTTTGTTATACAGCAGAAACTAGCACACCACTGTAAAGCAATTATACTCCAATAAAGATGTTAAAATAAATAAATAAATAATAAAAGACGTTTGAGTACTGAGATACCAAGAGTAATTATGTTGAGGTAGAACCCAGAAGAAGCTAGCTTGACATTTGAGTGGACAAAGTTTCCTTTAGTACAAGTTTGGGCTTAAAACTTCTTAACAAAATTCACATCAAACATTTGTGCAGCCCTAGGATTTCACTAAATACAGACAGGAAATGATGTTGTTTGTTTAGGTCTCTCTCACTGCTAACACTCTCTGTGTCTCAGTGATGTATGCATCATAGCAACAGTGAACTGACTCAGTCTTGAGTCTGCAATGGGCTTGCTTCATGGGAAAAGTTCCCCTAGCAAGTACTGCCACCCCCAAACACCTCCTCAAATAAACCCAGATCCTGCCCACCTCCCACGCACCCCAAAATCAGGATTGATTTGGTTTTCAAAGGAAAAAACCTTTGCCTTTTTCTCAAAAACCATCAAACACACAAAAGAATATTTTTAATCTATAAAAATAAAAACTGGTCTCATAACTCCAAAGGGAGCATGACAGGACAAATGACAAGGGAGTTGTGACAATTTCATCTCTGTGGAAGTGTGAGAAAATTGTAGTGACAACCAACAGAGCCTCAGTAGGGTTCATGCTACTACCTAGGGCAAAGAGGTAGAATTAGTCTTAAATAGAAAAGCCAGAATTTTGACAGCCATGATGTAGACAACAGTAGATTCCACATCTTACAATTCTAAAAGTAAAGTAAACAGACATAAGATAAATGAAAAGGATACCAGGATACCATGTTGGTGTTTTAAAAAATGGTTGAAGGTTTATTTGATTTTTTATTATTATTTTTTTTAGATTTCAAAAAATGTTACAATATTTTATTTTCAGAACTTTGTATGGTCTTTGATAGGAGTGTGCCCTCTAGTGCCTACAGCAATGACTTGCAAGTGAACAGGGACCTAAGTCCAACACACTAACTGGAGGATTTTCAAATTTTCCTCTAAAGGTGAAAAAAAAGGAAATTGATCTATCTGATGTTAACCTTAAAAAATCACCCGCCTGAGGGACCTTCAAGATGGCAGAGGAGTTAAGACGTGGAGATCACCTTCCTCCGCACAAATACATCAAAAATACATCTACATGTGGAACAACTCCTACAGAACACGTACTGAACGCTGGCAGAAAACCTCAGACTTCCCAAAAGGCAAGAAACTCCCCCACTTACTTGGCCGTGTGGCTGACAGGGTCTTCGTGCTCCAGCCGGGTGTCAGGCCTGAGCCTCTGAGGTGGGAGAGCCAAGCTCAGGATATTAGACCACCGGAGACCTCCTGGCCCCACGTAATATCAATCAGGGAGAGCTCTCCCAGAGATCTCCGTCTCAACGCTAAGACCCAGCTCCACTCAACGACGAGCAAGCTACAGTGCTGGACACCTGATGCTAAACAACTAGCAAGACAGGAGCACAACCCCACCCATTAGCAGGAGAGGCTGCCTAAAATCATAATAAGGTCACAGACACCCCAAAACACACCACTGGGCGCAGTCCTTCCCACCAGAAAGACAAGATCCAACTTCATCCATGTGAACACAGGCAAGAGTCCCCTACACCAGGAAGCCTACACAACCCACTGAACCAAACTTAGCCACTGGGGACAGACACCAAAAACAACGGGAACTACAAACCTGAAGCCTGCAAAAAGGAGATCCCAAACACAGTAAGTTTAGCAAAATGAAAACACAGAGAAACACACAGCAGATGAAGGAGCAAGGTAAAAACCCACCAGACCAAACAAATGAACAGGAAATAGGCAGTCTCCCTGAAAAAGAATTCACAGTAATGAGAGTAAAGATGATCTAAAATCTTGGAAATAGAATGGAGAAAATATAAGGAACATTTAACAAGGACCTAGAAGAACTAAAGAGCAAACAAACAATGATGAACAACACAATAGATGAAATTAAAACTTATCTAGAAGGAATCAACAGCAGAATAACTGAGGCAGAAGAACGGATAAGTGACATGGAAGATAAAATAGTGGAAATAACTACTGCAGAGCAGAATAAAGAAAAAAGAATGAAAAGAATTGAGGACAATCTCAGAGACCTCTGGGACAACATTAAATCCATGAACATTCAAATTATAGGGGTCCCAGAAGAAGAAGAGAAAAAGAAAGGGACTGAGAAAATATTTGAAGAGATTATAGTTGAAAACTTCCCTAATATGGGAAAGGAAATAGTTAATCAAGTTCAGGAAGCACAGAGAGTCCCATACAGGATAAATCCAAGGAGAAACACACCAAGACACATATTAATCAAACTATCAAAAATTAAATACAAAGAAAAACTATTAAAAGCAGCAAGGGAAAAGCAACAAATAACATACAAGGGAATCCCCATAAGGTTAACAGCTGATCCTTCAGCAGAAACTGTGCAAGCAAAAAGGGAGTGGCAGGACATATTTAAAGTGATGAAAGGGAAAAACCTACAACCAAGATTACCCAGCAAGGATCTCATTCAGATTCGACGGAGAAATTAAAACCTTTACAGACAAGCAAAAGCTAAGAGAATTCAGCACCACCAAACCAGCTTTACAACAAATGCTAAAGGAACTTTTCTAGGCAGGAAACACAAGAGAAGGAAAAGACCTACAATAACAAACCCAAAACAATTAAGAAAATGGTAAGAGGAACATACATATTAATAATTACCTTAAACGTGAAAGGATTAAATGCTCCAACCAAAAGACATAGACTGGCTGAATGGATACAAAAACAAGACCCATATAAATGCTGTCTACAAGAGACCCACTTCAGACCTAGGGACACATACAGACTGAAAGTGAGGGGATGGAAAAAGACATTCCATGCAAATGGAAATCAAAAGAAAGCTGGAGTAGCAATTCTCATATCAGATAAATTAGACTTTAAAATAAAGACTATTACAAGAGACAAAGAAGGACACTACATAATGATCAAGGGATCAATCCAAGAAGAAGATATAACAACTGTAAATATTTATGCACCCAACATAGGAGCACCTCAATACATAAGGCTAATGCTAACAGCCATAAAACGGGAAAGCAACAATAACACAATCACAGTAGGGGACGTTAACACCCCACTTTCACCAATGTGCAGATCATCCAAAATGAAAATAAATAAGGAAACACAAGCTTTAAATGACACATTAAACAAGATGGACTTAATTGATATTTATAGGACATTCTATCCAAAAACAACAGAATACACTTTCTTCTCAAGTGCTCATGGAACATTCTCCAGGATAGATCATATCTTGGGTCACAAATCAACCTTGGTAAATTTAAGAAATTTGAAATTGTATCAAGTATCTTCCAACCACAATGCTATGAGACTAGATATCAATTACAGGAAAAAAAACTGTAAAAAATACAAACACGTGGAGGCTAAACAATATGCTACTAAATAACGAAGAGATCAGTGAAGAAATAAAAGAGGAAATCAAAAAATACCTAGAAACAAATGACAATGAAAATACAATGGCCCAAAACCTATGGGATGCAAGTCAGTTCTAAGAGGGAGGTTTATAGCACTACAGTCCTACCTCAAGAAACAAGAAACATCTCAAATAAACAACCTAACCTTACACCTAAAGCAATTAGAGAAAGAAGAACAAAATAAACCAAAGTTAGCAGAAGGAAAGAAATCAGAAAGATCAGAAATAAATGAAAAAGAAATGAAGAAAAAAATAGCAAAGATCAATAAAACTAAAATCTGGTTCTTTGAGAAGATAAACAAAATTGATAAACCATTAGCCAGACTCATTAAGGAAAAAAGGGGGGGGAGACTCAAATCAACAGAATTAGAAATGAAAAAGGCAAAGTAACAACTGACACTGCAGAAATATGAAGGCTCATAAGAGACTACCACAAGCAACTCTATGCCAATAAAATGGACAACCTGGAAGAAATGGACACATTCTTAGAAATGCACAACCTTCCAAGACTGAACCAGGAAGAAACAGAAAATATGAACAGACCAATCACAAGCACTGAAATTGAAACTGTGATTAAAAATCTTCCAACAAACAAAAGCCCAGGACCAGACTGGCTTCACAGGCGAGTTCTATCAAACATTTAGAGAAGTGCTAACACCTATCCTTCTCAAACTCTTCCAAAATATAGCAGAGGGAGGAACACTCCCAAACTCATTCTATGAGGCCACCATCACTCTGATACCAAAACCAGACAAAGATGTCACAAAGAAAGAAAACTACAGGCCACTATCACTGATGAACATAGATGCAAAAATCCTCAACAAAATACTAGCAAACAGAATCCAACAGCACATTAAAAGGATCATACACCATGATCAAGTGGGGTTTATCCTGGGAATGCAAGGATTCTTCAATATATGCAAATCAATCAATGTGATACACCATATTAACAACCTGAAAAAGAAAAACCATATGATCATCTCAATAGATGCAGAAAAAGCTTTTGACAAAATTCAACACCCATTTATGATAAAAACCCACCAGAAAGTAGGCATAGAGGGAACTTACCTCAACATAATAAAAGCCATATATGACCAACCCACAGCCAACATTGTTCTCAATGGTGAAAAACTGAAACCATTTCCTCTAAGATCAGGAACAAGACAAGGTTGCTCACTCTCAGAAGCCCGACACACCTCACAGATGCTCTCTTCGTCCTGCTTGGGCTCAGGCCCCCTCATCAAGCTTTCCCCTGCATAGATGCCCTCCTCACACTGCTAGGGATCTGACACCCCACACCATGCAACTCACATGTGTGGACACTCTCCTCACCTTGTTCCAGCTCTGACTCTCCATGCCGGGCCACCCACACACAAGAAGACCCTCCTCACCTTGTTTAGGCTCTGTAAAAGCTTGAGTTGTTCCTGCCACCCCGCCAAAAAAAAACATTAATTGAAGTCCTAGCCCATAGTACCTCAGAACATCACAGATATAATTAGTTAAGATGAAGCCATATTGGAGTAGGATGGGCTCCTAATCCAACATAACTGATGCCCTTATAAGAAGATGTCCATATAAATAGAGACACGTACAGGGAGGATGTCACGTGATGATGAAGGCAGAGATTGGAGTTATGCAGTTGAAAGCCAAGGAATATCATAAAGATTGCTGGCAAATCATCAGAAGGCAGGAAAAGACAGAGAAGGTTTCCCCTGCAGATTCAGAGGGAGCATGGCCCTACTGATACCTTGATTTCAGACTTCCTGCCTCCAGAACTGAGACAATAAACTTCTGTTTATTGTCTCCAGCCACATGGTTTTCAGAACTCTGTTAAGGCATTTCTAGAACACTAATACCAATTTGGGTATTGGGAAGTGGGGTACTGTACTGCTGTAACCAATACCTTAAAATGTGGAACTGTACCTTAAAATTTGGAATTGGGTAATGGGTAGACACTGGAAGGTACTTTTGGTGAGGTCCAAATAGAAATGAGAAAAAAAGTTGTTGGACACTAGAAGAAAGGTGACCCTTATTACAACGTGGCAAAGTACTTGGCTGAATTATCTTCTACTGTTGGGAAGAAAGTAGAACTTGTAAGCAATGAACTTAGATAGTTAGCTAAGGAAATTTCCAAGCAAAGTGTGGAAGGTACAGCCTGGTTTCTCCTTACTGCTTATACTAAGAAGAGAGAAGAAAGAGATAAATTAATGAATGAATTGTTAAGCAAAAAGGAACCAGAACTTGAAGATATGAAATATTCTCAGCCTAACTATATTGCAAAAAATGAGAAAGGTTGCTCTGGAGAGAACAACAAAGGTGTGGCTGGACAACCTTTAATAAAGAGCTTACAAGTATGACGTCAGGATCCAATCAACCATCTCAGCAGAAGCTAGGAATAGAGATGTAGTAATCCAGTAAAGATCTGTGGAGAGCCCTCTTTTCTAATGGCTTGGACTTCTGTGAATTGCAGGGACGCTTACAGAGTTTTTGAGAGTTTTACACCTCAGAAACACTACCAACCTGGACTGGAAGGAACAAACAGGGACAAAATGAAGGAAGAATAACTGGAAGAGCCATGGATGCAGACACCTGGGCCAAACTTGTGGTTTTAGAGGGCAGAGCCACCAGTTCCTTCTAGAGGCCAGAGCCACTGCCCAGGCATGAGTGCATAGGGCCATCATCAAGGCATGAGGATGTGGAGCTGCTACTCAGGGCTAGGGGACGGGGCCACCACCAGAATCCGAGTGGGGCTACCGTCAGGGTTCCAGAGGACAGGGTCACTGTGTAGGCCTGAGAGGGTGGGATCTCTGCCCAGAGATCAGGGGGCAAAGTTGCCACCCAGGATGGAGGCAGGCTGCCAGCCAGGGCCAATGGGACTGGCCATGTTCTGGGCTCCAGAGAGTAGGGCTCCCTCCTGAGTCCAGGCGTTGGGGTCTCTGGACAGGGCTAAGAGGTACAGACCTCCTCCTGTCCCGAGGGCAGAGCCTCCTTCTGGGTTCCAGAGGGAGGGGCTACCTCCTCTGATGCAGAGGGCAGCATAGCTGCCCAGGTCTGAGGGGGCAGAACTTCCACCCAGGGCTCAAGGACACCACCAAGAGCCAGAGGGCCAGGCCATCTCTACTGCCAGATGGTGGGGCTGAGGAGGTGGGCCAGTGGACAGAGCCACAGAGAATTATTCTAAAGCTATTAATCATAATGGAATTTGCCCTGTTGTGTTACAAACTGCTTTAAACCAGTGACAGCTTTTTTCTTTCCAGTTTCTCCCTTTGGGAATGGAAATGTTTATCCTATGTCTGCCTCACTATTATATCTTGAAAGCAGATAACTGTTTTCTAGGTTTCACAGATCCATAGCTGGAGAGGAATTTTGCCCCAGGATGGACCATGTCTTACCCATACCTAATTTAGATGATACTTACATGAGATTTGGGGCATAAGAGTTGATGCTAAAATGGGTTAAGACTTTGGGGGCTATTGGAATGGGGTAAATGTATTTTGCATGTGGGGAGGACGTGAATTTGGGGGGAAGGCAAAGGGCAGATCATTATTGGTTGAATTGCGTCCCCAGAAAAGTATATATTGAAGTCTTCACCCCCAGTGTCTCAGGATGTGACCTTACTTTGAAATAGCATCACTGCAGATACAATTAGTTAAAATAAGGTCATACTAGGGTAGAGTGGGTCCCTAATCCACTATGACTGGTGTCCTTATAAGAAGACAAGCACGTGAAGACAGAGACACGCCAGAATTCCATGTGACAATGAAAGCAGAGATTGGAGTTATGCTGCTGCAAGTCAAGGAACACCAAAGATTACCTACAAACATCAGAAGCTAGGAACAGTCAAGGAAGGATTCCTCTACAGGTTTCAGAGGGAGCATGGCCCCGCCAACCCTGTGATTTCAGGCTTGTAGCCCCTAAGACTCTGAGACAACAAATTTCTATTGTTTTAAGCCATCCAGTTCGTGGTACTTTGTTACAGCAGCCCAAGAAAACTAATACAGACTCTGATACTCCATGCTGTCCCACACATTGCTAATCCCCCATCCTACTCATGCTCTGAATCTCCATGCTAGATCACCCTTCCATGTAAATACCCTCATTGACCGGCTTGGCCTCTGACACTCCACACTGAGCTGCTTGTAAATTGCTCATAAATGTGGATGCCTTCCTCTCTCCTCCTGGATTCTGATTCTTTACACCAAACCAACCCCCACAGAAAAACAACCTTTTCACTCTTCTCAGGCTCTGACTCCACTCCAGGCTGCCTTCATCTGTGGTTTTCTACCTTACCACAGTTGAGTATCCCCACCCAGAGCCGCTCTTCTGCATGGACACCTACCTTGCTCTGTCCCATCTATTTACTTTAGGAATAAATTTTTATAGAAGAGATGGGAAGCGAAGGAAAGGAAGGGGTAAAAGAAGAGTCAGACTTGGTTTTAAGCAATAACATATGAAAGATGAAATCAAAGTCTCTTTCACATTCCTTCATGATCTCATTCACCTCCCTTTTTCCCCAGGGGACTACTATCCTAAATTTTTCTCTTTTTCATGCAGGATTTTATACTACTACTACATAACTGGTTATCCATAAACATGATTCAAACTTCAAATAAATTATATCATTCTGCAGCTTACTGAGTTTTGCTCAACATTATGTTTTTAAAGTACATGTTGTTAATATATGTAGTTCCGAGTCTTTCACTTAAGCTACTGTATAGGCATGAGTACAGCATAATTGTTATTTATCAAATCTCCTGTTGATAGGCATTTAGTAAGTCCCACATTATAACTGTGGATTTGTCTTTTTCTCCATTCATCTCTATCATTCTTGTTTCATGTATTTTGAGGCTCTGTTTTTTGGTACATGTACATTTTGGAATCATTATGTTTCCTGGTGGTTTGATCCTTTTATCATTATGTAATGTGCCTCTTTGTATCTAGCAAGTGAAGTCTAATTTATCTGATATAAATATGGGCACTCTTGCTTTTTTTTTTTTTTTTTTTGCAGTATGCGGGCCTCTCACTGTTGTGGCCTCTCCCGTTGCGGAGCACAGGCTTGGGATGCGCAGGCTCAGCGGCCATGGCTCACGGGCCCAGCCGCTCCGCGGCATGTGGGATCTTCCCGGACCGGGGCATGAACCCTTATCCCCTGCATCGGCAGGCGGACTCTCAACCATTGCGCCACCAGGGAAGCACCACTCTTGCTTTTTTTAAATTAATATTTGCTTCAATACTTTTTTCCATTATTGTATATTCAACCTACTTATGTCATTGTATTTGAAGTGCATCTCTTATAGACGGCATATAGTTGGACAATATTTTTAATCCACTCTGCCAATCTCTGTCTTTTAATTAGTTTATTTTTCTAGTTTTTTTACTGAAGTATAGTTGACATACTATATTAGCTTCAAGTGTACAATATAGTGATTCAACATTATATACATTGCAAATTGATTACCACATCCCTGTGATTATTTTACAATATTTTAAAATATTTTATTATTTTAAAATATCTTTTAAAATTAGTATCTTCATTTTCTTTGTATAAACACCAGAATTTGAATTGCTGGATCATATGGTAGTTCTACTTTTTTTTTTTAAATGTTCAGCCTTCTTTTTAATTTATTTATTTTTTTATTTTTGGCTGTGTTGAGTCTTCGTTTCTATGCGAGGGCTTTCTCTAGTTGTGGCAAGCGGGGGCCACTCTTCATCGCGGTGCGCGGGCCTCTCACTGTCGTGGCCTCTCTTGTTGCGGAGCACAGGCTCCAGACGCGCAGGCTCAGTAGTTGTGGCTCAAGGGCCTAGTTGCTCCGCGGCATGTGGGATCCTCCCAGACCAGGGCACGAACCCGTGTCCCCTGCATTGGCAGGCAGATTCTCAACCACTGCGCCACCAGGGAAGCCCCTGGTAGTTCTACTTTTAATTTTTTGAGGAACCTCCAAATTGTTTTCCATAGTGGCTGCACCAGTTTACATTCCCTCCAACAGTGCATGAAGGTTTCCTTTCCCCCACACCCTTGTGAACACTTGATTTTGTTGTCTTTTTGGTGATAGTCACTCTGACAGGTGTGAGGTGATATCTCATTGTGGTTTTGATTTGCATTTCCTGATGATTAACGATGTTGAGCATCTTTTCATGTGTCTTTTGGCTCTCTGTTTGTCTTCTTTGGAAGTGTCTATTCAGGTCCTCTGCCCATTTTTCATTAGATTGTTTGGGTTTTTTTAAATATTGAGTTGTGTGAGTTCTTTACATACTTTGGATACTGACCCCTTATCAGACATATCACTTGCAAATATCTTCTCCCATTCAGTAGGTTGCCTTTTCATTTTGTTGATGGTTTCCTTCACTATGAAAGAGTTTTTTTAATCCAGTCCACTTGTTTATTTTTGATTTTGTTTCCCTTGCCTGAGGAGACATATCCAAAGAAATATTGCTAAGACCAATGTCCAAGAGCATACTATACTGCCTATCTTTTCTTCTAGGGATTTTATGGTTTCAGGTCTTACATTTAAGTCTTTAATCCATTTTGAGTTCATTTTTGTATAATGATTTAAGCAAGTGGTCCAGTTTCATTGTTTTGTAGGTAACTGTCTGGTTTTCCCAACACCATCTATTGAGGAGACTGTTTTTTCCCTAATTACTATGTTTAGATCATTTATATTTAAGGTAATCATTGCTATGTTAGGGTTTAAGTCTGTTATTTTATTATTTGTTTTCTGTTTGTTTCCTCTGTTTCTCATTACTCTGTCTTCTATTGCCTTCTTGTGGGTTACTTGAACATTTTTAGGAGTCCATTTTGATTTATTTATAATGTTTTTAAATATGTCACTTTGTATACTTTTCTTAATGATTGCTCTAGGAACTACAATATACATAGGTAACTTACCAAAGCCTAATTTGAGTGAAGCATAGGAACCTTACTTCCATTTATGTCCCTTTACACTGCCCACTTTTTAAATATAACTGTCTTAAATAGTTCCTTTACATACATAACCACCACATCAGATGGTGTTATAATTTTTACTTTAACCATCAAATATGATTTAAGAAACTCATGAAAAATAGGATAGTCTATTATATTTATCCCTATTTTTACCCATTTTGATGTTCTTCTTTCCTTTCTAAAGTTCCAAGTCTTCTTCTAATTTCTTTTCTGATTAGAGAACTCCTTTAGCCATTCTTTAAGGATAAGTTTGCTAGCATAAAATTCTTAGTCTTACTTCATCTAAAAATGTCTTTTTCTTCATTCCTGAAGGATATTTTTACTAGCCATAGAATTCACAGTTAACAATTCATTTCTTTCAGCACTTGAAAAATGCTGTGCCACTTCCTCCCGCCCTCCGCGGTTTCAGATGATAAATACTCTGTCATGCACATTGGTGTTCCCCTATAAGTAATGTGCCATTTATCTCTGGCTGCGTTCAAGAATTTTCTTGTAATTAATTTTCATAAATTTAATTATGATGTGTTTTGGGTTTATCTTTGCGGGGGGGATTGCTCCACTTCTTGAATCCATAGGTTTATGTCTTTCACCAAATTTGGGATGTCTCCACCCAATATTTCTTTAAATATTCTATCAGCAACACTATCTTCCTCCTCTGATGGCATAAATGTTAGATCTTTTGTTATAGTACCACAGGTTCTTTGAGATCTGTTCATTTTTTTAAACTCTATTTTGTCTCTATGGTTCAGATTGGGTGAATTCTATTGATCTGTCTTTAAACTCACTGATTTTATCCTTTGTCATTTTCACTCTGTTATTGAGGCCATCCAACAAGTGGGTTTTTAAATTTTCCTGTTATCATATTTTTCAGTCAGTCCTATAATTTCCATTTAGTCCTTTTTTTTAGCTTCTATTTCTTTGCTGTGATTTTTCTATTTATTGTTTCTTTCAAGAAAATATGTAATGGCTTATTGAAGCATTTTTTGATGAATGCTTTAAAATTCTTATCAGATAATTCCAACATCTGATTCATCTCACTGTTGGCATCATATTCAAGTTGTGATTTTCCTGGTTCTCAGTATGATGAGAAATTTTCTATTTAAACCTGGACATTTTAAGTACTATAAGATCTGAATCCTGTTTATATCTTTTGCTTCCGGAGGTTTCCTCTGACACTGCTCTAGCAAGGGAATGGGGGTGAATGAGGGAGGGAGCACTGACTCATTAATGTCAGGGTTGGGTGGGGAGTGTCCTGAATGTCCACTAGGCCTCCCATGCCACCACTCCAGCAGAAAATGAGAAAAGTGCCTTGTTACTGCCAAGTGGTGGTGGAAGTCCACGTCTCCTATGTGGCCTCCACTGCCACTAAGGTGGAGGAAGAGGAGGTTAAGGGGGAAGAGGGAAAGAAGATTGTTACTGCCCAGTGAGGGTAAAAGTCCCAGCTCCTGAGTCAGCTTCTCTGACATGACCGCAGCAGTGAGGGCTGTGACAATATATTACAGTCTGTCAAGGGGGAATGCTAGGTGCTCCACTCAGCCTTAGCTGCTGTGGGTAGGGATGAAACCAGAGATTTGTCTGTGGTGTTTGGGTGTTAGTTATTGTCAAAAAGTTTTCTGTCTTGCTAGGCTGCCCCTTTCCTGGTCTTGGCTGAAGAAAGTAGGATTTTCTTGAGACTTTTTTTGTTTGTACCCATTGGCATTTCTGGGCTGCTGGTTTCTCCAGTATTCAGTTTGGGACATTTGAAGCAAAAAGGAAACCCAGGGAACTCACCTCAGGTTTCAGGTCTTTAGCAGGTCTTCCTTCTTCTCTATCAGAGAAGATCATTTAGAGTCTTCTTGTGTTTGTTTTATATATAAGGTACAAGGATTTTAGCTATACTTAGTGGGAAGAATGGGGAAAAGTATATCTATTCTACCTTTCCAGTAGTGGAAATCTTCATTTCTGCTACTGATTCCTAGTTTATTTCCACTATGGTCTGTATTAGGTTCCTAGGGCTGCCATAACAATGTACCAAAAATTGTGTGGTTTAAAACAACAGAAACTTGTCATATCACAGTTCTGGAGGCTAGAAGCCTGAAATCAAGGTGCCAACATTGCCACGCTCCCTCTAAAGCCTATAGGGGAAAATCCTTCCTTGCCTCTTCATAGCTCCTGGTGGTTGCTGGCAATCCTTCACATTCCTCGGTTTGCAGCTGCCGCACTTCAGTCTCTGCCTCTGTTGTCACATGGTATTCTCCCTTCATATGTCTCCTGTGTCTCCTTAGAAGGACATCAACCATATTTGATTAAGGGTACCCAACTCCAGGATGACCTCATCTTAACTAATTACATCTGCAATGATCCTACTTCCAAATTCTGTCACATTCTAAGGTATGACTTCAGCATATGTCTTGGGAGAACACAATTCAACCAATAACATTATCGAAGACCACACTTTTATCATTTAAATGCTTTTAAATTCAAGACTTGTTTTATGGCCCAGAATATGGTCTGTCTGTCTTGGCCTATATTCCATGGGCACTTGAAAAGAATGTGTGTTTGGGGGCTGTTGGGTGAAGTGTTGTATAAATGTCACTTTAGTTATGCTGGTTGACAGTTTAGTTCAGGTCTCCTATGTCCTTTACTGATTTTCTGTCTACTTGTTCTATCACTTACTGAGAGAGGAGTGTTGAACTCCCCACATATAACTGTGGATCTATCTATTGCTTTTCTCATGTCTATCGGGTTTTGCTTCATGTATTTTGAAGCTCTGTTTTCATTTCTTGTTACATCGTTTCTATTTTTTTGCCTTTCTGTGGGTTACTTGCACATGATTTTAGGATTCCATCTTGACTTATTTAATAAGTTCCACCAGGACCACCAACATATTCTTAGCTGTGAAGTCACAAAAAGCGTAATAACCCAGAGGCTCCAGCTTTCCTCCTCTCCACCAATTCCCCCACCACTGTCTCACTTCACTGACTAAACATGCTTAGCTTCTCAAATGTCCCTGAAAACTCCTATTTGTCCACCCATGCTAGCACTTCAGCATGGTTCTTAGTGACGGTTTCTCACATCTTCTGACTCTCCAACTAACCCTTCCAAAGTTGTGTAAAGTCTAATGTTATTTCACAAAACATGTAGTGGCTCTGCCACTTCCCTGGCTGAATACTGAAGGAGGATAAAAGAGCATGTGGAGAGAGGGGGCCCAGACATCCCAGCTATTCCAACCTTCGTAGCCAACGTCCCACATACATGAGTAAAGCCATCTTAGACCACTGAAATTGGTACTTAAAAGTAACGTACTATTGTAAAAAAAAAAAAAAGGAAAGAAAAGAAAAGAAAAAAACTAAAACAGGTGCATTAACTTTGGGACCGAGTGGTGGGTAGAGGCTAGAAAAGCAGCAAAGAAAATGGCTGGGAAATGGGTGAACAAAGTAGAAGCTCTAAAAGTGATGAGGAAACTGTAATAGAAAGTTGGAAAATGACATCTCATGTCATATAGTAACAAAACAATTGGCAAAACTGTCACCTGCAGGGCTTCCCTGGTGGCACAGTGGTTGAGTCCGCCTGCCAATGCAGGGGACACAGATTTGTGCCCCGGTCCAGGAAGATCCCACATGCCGCGGAGCGGCTGCACCCGTGAGCCATGGCCGCTGAGCCTGCATGTCCGGAGCCTGTGCTCCGCAACGGGAGAGGCCACAACAGTGAGAGGCCCGCGTACCGCAAAAACAAACAACAACAAAAAAAACTGTCACCTGCAGTAATGTGGAAGATGGAAAAAAATGTACCTAATGAACTTGTGTATCTAGTTAAGGAGAATATCTAGTCATGAAGAATGTTGAGAGTGTCATTTGACATTTAGCTGCACATCATAATGTACAGAAAGACAGAGGTGAGCTTAACAGAATTTACAAAAAGAATTTTAGAGGAAATATCGAAAAGCAAAGATTTTCTGGGTCAGAAAATGAAACTGTTTCACATTTTGAGTTTTCCAAGCCAGCAAAGATTAAGAGTGTAACTGTAAGATCCTTTGTGAAGACACCAGAAAGATATAAGCTGGTGCCTAAGAGACACTTTCAAATAGAAAAAAGCCATTGTATGTAGGCAGAACACTCTTTGACATAAATCATAGCAATATATTTTTGGATCTGTCTCCTAAGGGAAAAGAAACAAAAGCAAAAATAAACAAATGGGACCTAATTAAACTTAAAAGCTTTTGCACAGCAAAGGAAACCATCAACAAAACAAAAAGACAACCTACTGAATGGGAGAAAATATTTACAAATGATATGACTAATAAGGGGTTAATATTCAAAATATATAAACAGCTCATACAAATCAACATCAAAAAAACAAACAACCCAATTAAAAATGGGCAGAAGAACTGAATAGACATTTTTCCAAAGAAGACATACAGATGGCCAACAGGCAGATGAAAAGATGCTCAACATGGCTAATCATCAGAGAAATGCAAGTCAAAACCTCAATTAGATACCACCTCACACCTGTCAGAATGGTTATTATCAAAAAGACTACAAATAACAAATGTTAACAAGGATGTGAAGAAAAGGGAACCATAGTACATTGTTGGTAGGAATGTAAATTGATGCAGCCACTATGGAAAACAGTATGGAGGTTCCTAAAAAAACTGAAAATAGAAATACCATATGATCCAGCAATTCCAATCATGGGCACATATCCAACAAAAACACTAATTCAAAAAGATACATGCACCTCAATGTTTATAGCAGCAATATTTATTGATTCAATAGTAAAGATATGGAAGCAATCTAAGTGTCCATCCAACAGACGAATGGATAAAGAAGATGCTTCTTTATGGAAGCACCTTGGAATATTATTATTTATATTATTATAAATAATATTATTTATATTATTTATATAATAATATGTATATAATATTATTAATATTATAAATTATATTATTTATATTATTATAAATAATAATGGAATATTATTCGGCCATAAAAATAGAATGAAATTTTGCCATTTACAACAGCATGGATGGACCCAGAGGGTATTATTCTTAGTGAATCTTAAGTCAAACAAAGAAAGACAAATACTGTATGTTATCACTTATATGTGGAATCTAAAAAATAAAACAAATGAATAATATAACAAAACAGAAACAGACTTACAGATATAGAGAACAAGCTAGTAGTTACCAGTGGGAAGAGGGAAGAGGAGAGGGACAAGATAGAGGTAGGGGATTAAGAAGTACAAACTATTATGTATAAAATAAATAATCTACAGGAATATATTGTACAGCACAAGGAATATAGCCAATATTTTATAATGATTTTAAATGGAGTATAATCTATAAAAATATTGAATCACTATGCTGTACACCTGAAACTAAGATAATATTGTAAATCAACTATACTTCAATTTAAAAAGAAAAAGGGCATTGTCCCACAGCCCTTAACATGCTACCCAAAGTAGAGAGAAGCCCGTCTCAAAAAGTGTTGTGGGTATAACTTCTGTTCAGTGGAGTCAGATTCATATGAACTCACATTTTTAAGAGAGCTGAACTAGCAAAATACCTTCAAATAGATCTAAGAGAGCCTAGATTGCTCAATTTGCAAATTCCGACTGGGCCCCCAGCTTTCCGTGGGCAGGGAGGGGGAAGGCTGAGAAAGCCACTAAGTTGTAAACACAGGCCATTTCTTATATAAAAGTATGACCCATGGGGCCAAGTCAAGAGCCCAGAGGATGAGAATAAGAGCTATGGATAACAGTGAACTAGAAAGCCACTCCCAGGGAATATAATCAGGATCTAGTCAAGGATATCTCTGCTCCAAGAAAAGGGGGACCTGGCAACATGTACCCAGGTGGATTCCATAGTTGCTATGGGTCAGTGACTCCTTTGTACCTCTATTTTCAAATGGGAGTGTTTATTTACTGTAGTTATCTTTTCCTTGTATCACCACTGTTGGTTAGAGGGTGGTACAGAAAACTTGTGTGGCAGATTGTATTTTTCCAAAGATGGTCACATCAATATATAGACTATCCCACATGCTGTTCTCACAATGTGACATTGACAGCTCTTCATCAAGATGGTGGCATCCATGTTCTTTTCCCTTGAACTTGGGTGGACTTTTGTAACTGCCTCAACCAATAAAATGTAATGAAAGTGATGCTGCATGACTTCTGAGGCTAGGTCATGAAAGGCAACAGAGCTTTCGCCTGGCACCCTCTCTCACGTGCTCTTGCTCTAGCTCTCTCTCTCCCCTTGCCCTTGCAATGCAGTGCTATGTTGTGAGGAAGCCCAGTCAATACAAAGAGTTTAGTGTGTGTGTTCTGGCTGACAACCCCAGACAGGCTCCTAGCCAACAGCTACAAGCCACACATGTGAGTGAACAAAGTCTTAAGGTGCTGCCAGCCTTCACCTTCAGCTGAAAGGGCCTTCCAACTGAAGCCCCAGACATCATGGAACAGAGACAAACTATACTCTCTGATGCCCTGTCTGAAACAGAAGCCAAGGAAGTAATAAATGATTTTGTATTGTTTTAAGCCACTAAATATAGGGGTAACTTGTCACATGGCAATAGATAACTAATGCAAATTGCTTTACAGTTCGTAAATCTCTGGAATAACAAGAAGCTACCTCTGGGTATGACTGTAGATGACAAAATCCTGAACTTTGAGCTGATGCTATAATTGGATGAAACTTTTGGGGTCTTGGGAGAGGTAAGTATATTTTGCCTATAGGAGGAACAGGAATCACAGGGACCAGAGGAAGCCAGTGCTATATTGTCATATTAATCACCAAAGATAAATGACACCTCTCTGTATCCATGCCCTTGGTTAATCCTCCGCTATATTGACTGGGCTTGTCTGTGTGACTTGCTTTGGTCAAGGTGATGCAAGCCAAATCTTGAAAGTAGTTGCACTTCGGGGCTTGCCCTTTCTTGCTGCTGGGAACCCTAAGACCACCATGTGAAGAAGCATGGCCTTAGCTCCTAGAGCATGAAAAACTCACGGAGAGAGAGCCCAATTACCCCAGTCATTCCAGTTGAGGCCCCAGAATTAGCCAGGCAAAGAAGGGGCATAGTCATGCAAGGCAGAGGGGACAGCATGAGCAAAGGCACAGAGTCACGAACCAGCAGGTTGTGTGCAGTTCTATCTTACTGTTGGGTCAAGTTTGAGAGATGGTATTGCAGTAGTGTCTTGGAGAGGTAGACAGGGACCAAGTCACAAAAAACGTTTTATGCTTTGTTTTCATTCTTTCTTCCTTAGGATCATTAGGGGTTTTAAGCAGGGGAGAAACATGATCTGTTAGCAGTTTAGAAAGATCATGTTGGTGGCAGGATGAAAGATGGATTAGAGAGTGAAAGGTGAGAGATATTAGGAGGTTGTGATAATGGTGTGGACAAGAAGTGATGAGTGGCTTAATTGGAGCAGTGGTAGAAGAAGTGGCAAGGATAGGAAAAATAGAGGAAATATTTAGGAGGTAAACACAGCAGGACTTAAGGATGGATTGAATGTCAAGGTCGTGGGGAAAGAGAGGCATCTAGGAGCATTCTCCAGTTTCTGGCTTCAGTAGAACTAGTAAGAGTCACTGACAGAGGAAATACAGAAGGAATAATTAGGTCTTTTTTGGTTCTGTTTCACTGAGGAGAGGTTGAGTTGAGTGTTGAGTATGTCAATTTCAGTTGCTTGTCAGACATCCGTGTAGAAATGTTTGGCTGGCAGTAGTGTATATAACCAGGCTAGAGTTTTAAATGCAGGAGTTGTAATCATATATGTGGAATTAAAACAAGAACACATATAAGAGTACAGTGTATTGATTAAGAATATAGCTTTTGGAGTCAGCTAACTTGGATTCAAATCTCAGCCCCATCACAAATTATCCATTGTCATTGTGAACAGTCTTCATCTACAGAGATGGAGTAAATATAGATGGGGTTGTTGTGAGGATTAAACGAGGCAAGGTTTAGCACAGAATCTAAAATTAATAAGTTCTCAATAAGTGATAGGTATTGTTACTAAATGACCAAGATATAACAAAGAAGTAGACCAAAAATATGGAGACAAGAAATGTCCAAAAGGCACATGAAAAGATGCTTGACATCACTAATCATCAGAGAAATGCAAATCTAAAGTACAATAAGATATCACCTCACACCCATTAGGAGAGCTAGAGGAAGGAAGAAAGGAAGGAAGGAAGGAAGGAAGGAAGGGAGGAAGAAAATAAGTGTTGGCAATGATGTGGAGAAATTGAAACCCTTGTGTACTGTTGATGGGATTGTAAAATGGCATAACCACCATGGAAAACAGTAGAGATCCTCAAGAAGTTAAAAATACAATTACCATATCATCCAGAAATCCCACTTCTAGGTATATATCCAAAAAATTTTGAAGTAGGGTCTCAAAGAGACATTTGCACACCCATGTTCATAGCAGTACTATTCATAATAGCCAAGAGGTAGAAGCAACCTAAGTGTCCATTAATGGTTGAATGGATAAAGAAAATGTGATATATACATATAACAGAATATTATTCACCCTTTAAAAGGGAAGAAACCATACCACATGCTACCACACGTATGAACCTTGAAGTCATTATACTAAGTGAAACAAGCCAATCACAAAAGACAAATACTCCTTGATTCCACTCACTTATAATAAGGTATCTGAAGTATCCCAATTCATAGAAACAGAAAGCAGAATGGTGGCTACCAGTGGCTGGGGGGAAGGGAGGAAAGGAGAACTGTTTAATGGGTATAGCGTTTCAGTTTTGCAAAATGAATAAGTTCTGGAGATCTGTTGCATAACAATTTGAATATATGTAATACTACTGAACTGTACACTTAAAAATGGTTAAGATGGTAAATTTTATGTTATGCACTTTTAGCACAATAAAAAGATGCATGAAAGAACAGGGAGACAAAGTACAAATTCCCAACAAACCAAGTGCAGCCTCGGCTCTCAATGTATTTACCCGGGCGACCACTGTCTTGGCTGCCCAGACTGGATGTGGGCGTGGCGCGGGAAAGGTGTGCGTGAAGAGAAGAAAGGAAGACTGCTTGCTGCGCCCCAGCCCCCAGCCCCCTGGGGGCTGACGTATGGCCAGGGATCTGTATGTACCTCAGCAACTGCTATAACACTGCCCAAGCCGCCGCCGCTAAGGCGGCTGCCAGCAACCTAACTGCCGACAGGGGGCAGTGCGACTCCGTGAGTGGCGGCCAGTCGGTCCTCCTCCGGGATCCGGGGCTGGTCTCGGAAGGGAAGGAGGGCGGTCAGATGGAAGAGGGGGAGATCTCAGCAGAGGTGGGAATGGGTCTTTGACGCTTGGCTTCCGGCTCCCAGGCCCCCGGCAGTTAGTGCCTAGCGCTGCCTCTGGCCTGGATTAGCTCTGAACGGTGCTCAGAGATAGGGTTGGTGACCAGGGTAAACTGGGAGGCCTTCCAGGTTGTCAGCAGGACGGGTTCTTTCAACCCTGAGTGTGTGATTCTTTGGTTTATTTGGAGGTATTAGCCTATTGAAGTTTAAGTAGATTGGTCTAAACTAAAAGAATAGTTCTAGAAAGAAAGAAACTTTCTAATTATATCTGACAGAGCTCTCAAAAAAAAACCATTCCAGAGGTGGGAGCTGCTCATCTATTGAATCTTCCTCTTGGGGTCAAGCTGCCTACAAATTTAAGTGAAAAGGTAAACTAACTTTTAATAGTGCTGAAGTGATTTTCTTGACTGTTTTCAGCTTGCTATTAAACTTGAAACACTGCTATGATTCTGCTTTGAGTCAACTTCAATTTCACACACCAAGTGAAGTTAAAATGAGTTGAAGTGTTCAGTGTCTGAACCTCACTTTAATGATAGAAGCCCCCATGATATGCCTCAGCCACCCAATTCAGCTTTATCTCCAACCCAGAGCCTCAACTCTGAAAGGTCGGGGTTTTTTCTGCCTACCCACACGTACCATGCTAATTCCTACTTCTGTGCCTTTGTTCTTCTGGCTCCTGAAACCTGGCATGCACTCCTCCCCTTCCTGACCTTCAATTTGAGCCATCTTTCAAGAGCTACTATATGAAGCCTTTCCCCAGTGTCCCAACCCCCAATTGTCTCATTCTTCCTTAGAATTTACATTGCCCTTGGCCTGCACTATCTCACTCAGCACTGAAAGTACTATTACTGGTTCAGAGTGCTGCACTCACATTTTTACACATTTTTAAGTCCTCTGCCTAACACTCCGCACACTGTCCTTAGCTTTAGGCCAAGCCTGAAGGAGGTTGAGAACTCTCTGGTTGAGTGTGTGCTTTGATCACAATAGCAAAAGGTTCTACAGGAATATTTATGACATCCTTACCCTTCCACTCTCTAGGGTGTCATCAAGGATGAGTACAGGGCTCCTTGGTATTTCAGACATTTGTCTAATATATATGATTTTTTAAAGTTTTATTGCTGGAAAACAATATAATTTCTATTTTCAAACCCAATATGTTCTACCCACTCCCATGAATTAGCATTCCTAAAACATACTCAAAGCCTATTTCACTACTAGCGATAACACTCCTTTTTACTTTGTAAATGTAGCCCTCTCTGTTGGTTTCTTTCTCAAATATCTTTTTTTAAAATATTTATTTATTTATTTTTGGCTGTGTTGGGTCTTCGTTTCTGTGCGAGGGCTTTCTCTAGTTGTGGCAAGCGGGGGCCACTCTTCATCGCAGTGCGCGGGCCTCTCACTGTCACGGCCTCTCTTGTTGCAGAGCACAGGCTCCAGACGCGCAGGCTCAGTAGTTGTGGCTCACGGGCCTAGCTGCTCTGTGGCATGTGGGATCTTCCCAGACCAGGGCTCGAACTCGTGTCCCCTGCATTGGCAGGCAGATTCTCAACCACTGCGTCACGAGGGAAGCCCTCTCAAATATCTTTTATTTGCCATATTTATATTGTGTTATTCTGTTATTCACTTGTTAGCTACTTCTTATTTCCTGATTTTTTTCCATACTTAATTATACTGATTTGCTCTATATTATACTGATTCCCCCAAAACGTATGCTTTTATTTTTTTACATATAATTCATTTTATTTATTTATTTTTGGCTGAGTTGGTCTTCGTTGTTGCGCGCCGGCTTTCTCTAGTTGCAGCGAGTGGGGGCTACTCTTCTTTGTGCCGCGCGGGCTTCTCATTGCAGTGGCTTCTCTTGTTGTGGAGCACGGGCTCTAGGCATGCAGGCTTCAGTAGTTGTGGCTCGTGGGCTCAGTAGTTGTGGCTCGCAGGCTCTAGAGCATAGGCTCAGTAGTTGTGGCGCACAGGCTTAGTTGCTCCGTGGCATGTGGGATCTTCCCAGACCAGGAATCAAACCCGTGTCCCCTGCATTGGCAGGCAGATTCTTAACCACTGCACCACCAGGGAAGCCCAAAACGTATGCATTTAATCATGGTCAGGTACTATATTCAACTCCTGTAAAGACTAACTTAGTGGGATCCTTCTTTGTCTTTTGGCAAGATCTCCTCAAGGAAGTAAGACTTTATATTTACACATTTAGTTGTTTTTTTTTTCAACTTAACTTTACCCTCATGACCACCTTTTAAGGTGAAGCTATGACAGGTAGATGGTGGCAGAGTTTAGACCAGAACCACAGTCTCCTGATTTCTTAGGCCATGCTCCTTCACCTGACCTTGCTGCTTCCTGAACTGCAAACCACTTTAGCAGAGTGCTACAGAAATGTAATTTAAAGGTCTTTCATATTATTTTGAATGCAAGTGTAAGGGAAATTATAGTATTCTACTGTCTTCTTTTCAATAAGATTAAAATATAACAATGTAATGTACCTGTCTAGCTATTCATTAATCCAAACCTGACAACTGATCCTATTACTTCAACATTTTTAATTGAAGTATAGTTGATGTACAATATTATATGTTACAGGTGTACAACATAGTGATCCACAGTTTTTAAAGGTTATACTCCATTTATAGTTATTATAAAATACTGGCTATAGTCCTTCAACATTTGATAGTAAACTTCTTCTCAAGTAATTTATCTATAAATTAATTTGCTTATTAGTATACTATACTTGAGTAGCACCTATTCACAAACTCCTTAAATTGGTTTTACCATAAAGTAAATAGTAAATACTTTGCCAATTAACCTTGACACTTTGCTTTCAGGAAAAGATACCACGTTAAGTGAAAAGAACAATTTGCCTACTTTTAAAAGTCTGCCCTATGGTCTCCCACCGGCAGGTAGTGATGACATAATAAATTCTTCTGTTCAGGGAAACCAATTATTTTGATTGACAATAGAAAGCTTACCCTGGCCTTAATGAATGGATTTGTTCTTTCCTGATAGGTCAGTAGCCAAGGTTTGGTCAACACATGCCATCACCAACAAAAGTCAACATCTAAAAGAAGCAATAATCAACCCACTAACTGCAGCACTGTTTCAATTGCCATCACTGCTGATTGTTTCTCTTCTAGGAAAGATATGGGCTTCCTGTTTAGTTTCACTGTAAATTAAATCATTGCCCAGAAGGATGTCTCTCTTTGCCTTTTTAAGAAGACATTGGTAGTCAGGGAATCCAGCTTCCTTATATAGGTCCCTTGGGAGAGACAAGAGGCTGGCATCAATCAAGTAGTCAGAAACTTACAAAAGAAGCTTTTCAAGGGAAAAACAAAGCTAGAACCCATCATGCCCCTTCCTGTCTGCTCCTCTGCTCATATTTAGTATCCTACCTACCTTACAGGAACATTTAGGGCCATATCTCAGTGTCCAGGAATGGGATTGAGGCTGAGGCTGCCACCTCCAGCCTAAAGTCAGCTCTGATAGAGAGGAAGAGAAAGGCATTAGATTTACCCAAATCAGCCTCACTTCAGATTCCCTCTGAAGGAGGGAGTATTCCCTCACTTCAGATTCTTCTTGCATGTTTTATTTTCAACAAACAGCCTAATCACTTCAACAAATTGAGGTTTAAAAGTGTGCTTTCATTCATTTTACACATAGTACTTTTGAATCTGTGTGTTTGCAGCTTTATCAACCTTCTTATGACTTTAACCTGACTGATTCTTATTGTCAACTTTTGGAAACAAGCTATAAAAGCCTGCATGATCCACATTTAAAAATATACTATAGGCGAAAGGATATCCTGAGGAGATTAAAGAAAGGCGGCTATGTCACCAGCAATAATAAGGTGGGTTGAATCCTGCTTCCTGTTAACCAGCAAAAACCTATGGACTTGATAGATGCTTGCTTCTGTACTTCACTGGGAGCCTGTGTCAACTTTTAATTGAGCAATAAAGAATACCTAACAGAAAACTCAATGAATTACTCAGTATTTGAGTAAAGAGAAATCAGGCGGCTGTTTCTAAATAAAATTGTTCCCACTTGATCTTTTTTCTTTGATAAAAGCAAAAGATAAGCACCAAATGATTTGAATATGTAAAGACATATACATACACATTTATTTATTTATGTATTTTCTCTCAGCTGTATTATTAGTGCCTTTCCTCTGGCTCTAAAAGTAATAATGGCACTGTATACCTGTCAAGGAATATTTCCTATACCCTTTGAGAAGACTAGAGACAAAATGGAAACCTAGCAGAATACAGCTTGATAGAATAAATTCTTCTGAAAGTTAACATCATTATTATACTGGTGTTTTAATAACAAATTCATTAAGCATAGTAAATTCTTGATTATGATGTGAACCATATTATTGAAATAATATTATTTAGGTAGAAATTTCCTGGTGATAAACCACTATAGAGAGATATTGCCTTCCAAATTATTACCAAAATATGCTATCACTACCCTTGATCCCAAAATTGTTACTAAAATGAATGTTCTTATGACTCTCTTCTCTGGGAAGTTTCATGATTGTTACAACTTTCTATTTATATATTTGGTTTTTGGTTTTTGTTTTTATAGGTTGTATGTACCTTGAAGGAATTGAATAAGTACAGGCAGTATCTCACCAGTTTAAAACTAGACTTTGAAAGAAACTATATAAGAGAACAAGTAAGTTAAACACTTAAATTTGTTTTATTTGAGGCCTGTAAGAAAGTTTTTATGTAGGTTGTAGAAAAAAGGTTTGGTCTTATACAGAATATTTTCTTATGATATCCTGACCTAGAAGCATTAAGGTAACAAATCAAAAAATATCTCTAAATATCTATGAGATAAAAATGAGACCTCTGCCTTTCACTTACAGAGAAATTTTCACTTATCTGGAGTGGAGCCACACTAGACTTAAATGCAGGTTAATTAACCATTTGTAAACTATAGGAAGTTTACCAAGCCCTAAACATAAGAAGGCATATCAAAGGACAGGGTTATTTCTGGCCAATATAAAAACTTTTAATTCTTTTTTCTCTCTCAGAAAATGATTGAAAAACAAGTAAATAAGTTGTATGAAACCAAGAGAGCCTGTGACAATTATGACAATACACAGTTCCGAGACTGGCTGTTACAGGAAAGTATACAAACAACTCCAGACCAAGAGCTGTTAATAAAGCAGAGGTATGACCAAAGTTAATGCATTTTTTTGCGGACATATTGTGGACCCCAGAAAGTTGTAAAAGTACTAGAAATAATTGAAAGCAGAATGAAAAAAGTATTAGACACTATTTAATCTCCTGTAGTCTTCAATGTGGAGAGAAAGGAAAGGAGATTAAGAGGTAACAGGGATTGGGAACCTTGGTACCATGGCTAGGGAGGAGAGTTTCTACCTGAGAAACTGGAGTCACTAGGGAGCCCAAGAGGTAAGACAAACTGATATTTGAAGAACAATTCCAAAGTACAGATCCCTGACCTTGGGAAACCCAAGTCCATAGTAACAGAGGAAAGAAGGTGTCATTAGCACATTTCAAACTTAAGTTTAAGGAAATTACTGCAAGATCAAAAAGAGAGAGTTGCTGTAACTTCATCTGATGATAATATAAACAGGTGTTATTCCCCAACCAACTGTGTATGTTCATTCAGCTATTACCCACACACATTCAATGTTACCATTCAGCGGCCAAGCCCATGCCCCAGGAGGCAAAGCGATGAATTATATATAGTTCCTCCTCTTTCTCCTTTATCAGGGATGGGGGCCAGTTCTCCATCACCTGGCTCTTATATTTCATGGATTCATATCATGACATGCCAGAATATATACTGATTCACCAGAGTGGCAGACTAGTAGTCTACAGACCTATCTATACATGAGAGGTTGTTCAAGAACTTGGGAATTACAGAGAGGCCAGTACCCACTTATTTTTTAAAGGAAATTCAAATCTACTTGTTTTTTGAAGTCAGTGCTTAAGTTGATTTCAGCTGTCTTTGGAAACTCATGTTCCCAGAACTCCTGAGTTATGACTAATCCCCGTGTAAAATGCTTTTAATCACTCTGTTCTATATTTTGCCATTGTCCCAGCCACAACAACAGAGTCTGATAAAATTAGTACATCATGGTGAGTTGGTGGATCTGACTAGCTTAAAAGTCCCTGAAAATCTCTACGTTTCCTGTAGTTCAAGAAATAAAAAGCAACCCAGAAGGTGGTTTGGGAATGTCAGAATAGATAATACCATCATAAGGGAAACACCCAATTTATCTTCACTTATATTTACACTTTTACTTAGATATTTAGATATGATTAGTAGGGAATTAAACAAGCTTGAACACATGGCAGAAAAGCAGAACATACTCCAGATAAAGGAAGAAGAAAGAGGACATTGGGACCACATTCTAAGAAAACTTAGTCTCCGTAGATAAATTGAAGAGGTGAGAAACACCAAATTTTAAATGTTGATGGGAAAATTGTGCATGATTATTTTATTTATAAACATTTTTAACAGTCCCACCATATTACCTGAAGTTATTTCAGGTCTAAAAAGTAAACCACTGTTTATAATTTTTTTAAATAATAAACTGCTATTAATCTTGTATCACTGTTATAACAGACAAGTTTTTAGTTAATACAGTGAGACTGATACCACACATTATATATCCATCACAGTACAGTCACACTTCATCTACTCTTAAAGTTTTAGAATTTAACTCTAGTGAAAAATAACCATGCCTGTACTCTCACTCCTCAACATTCAGACAAGGCTACTTGTTTAGGTTCTCTGTCAAAATACATTTAAGGTCAACAGATCACATATGATAACCCCCCAAATCCATAAGAGAAAGTCCCCTTGCCAGCATCTTTTTAGATCCATCTTTGGAGCCGGGCTTATGTTTGAATTGTTTCCAGTAAGAAAATAATTTCCTTCCTTTTGCCATTCTGTTGCATCCACCAATATATTCTGAATAAAAAAGCAGTTAGATAAGCCCATTCTAAAGCCAATGTAAGATTTTCATTATGGTTGTCCAAATTTCTGTAAGGCCCTTGATTTGACCTAATTCACCTACTGACAAAGACAAAACAAAACAAAAAAAGATTATGAAAGAGAACCCCTGCTGACTACCATGACATTGTGCTCCTTAGGAATGGAAAACAAAAGAAATGTTACTTCTGGGCTTCCCTGGTGGTGCAGTGGTTGAGAGTCTGCCTGCCGATGCAGGGGACACGGGTTCGTGCCCTGGTCCGGGAAGATCCCACATGCCGCGGAGCGGCTGGGCCCGTGAGCCATGGCCGCTGAGCCTGCGCGTCCGGAGCCTGTGCTCCGCAACGGGAGAGGCCACAACAGTGAGAGGCCCGCGTACCGCAAAAACAAACAAAAAACAGGAAATGTTACTTCTAACAAAGATTGGAGAAGAAGTAAAAAGAGAAGCAAGAGTTGAGGAACAACATAGAAAAGTCAAAGAAGAAGCTCACCAGAAGGTAGAGTGAGCTTTGACCAATAATTTGGGCTATTTTGAGGACAGGCTTTTGCCAATTTTGATATTTTAAAGTGTGAATTTTCAGAAGTGGCCTAAACTCACAAGGATATCTATTGATGGAGAGAGCGAGTCTGGTCTGAACCTGGACTTCAAGGGCTGGTCTGAAATGCGACCAGTCTCCAGAAAGTAGGAAATGAGTTAAATTAGATCTAGTTATTAAAATATATTCTTCATGCTGGACAACAAAAGGAAACTTACCCTTATTACCTTCCTAGCCTTGTACTCTTTGTGACTTTAGAAATCTCAAGACAGGAATGAGGGCTCCCTTCAAATGTACCATCATATTTGAAGTATTTGTTTTGCATTTCCAGTGGCAAGTTGATATTAAATTTTTAAACATAAAAATTATGCACCACAACTACAGAGCCCATGCACTCTGGAGTCCACGCACCACAATCAGAGAGAGAAAACCCACACACCACAACGAGAGAGAAGCTCACACACCACAACGAAGAGTCTGAGCACCAAAATGAAATTGAGCTATTTGTAATGAGGTGGATAGACCTAGAGTCTGTCACACAGAGTGAAGTAAGTCAGAAAGAGAAAGACAAATACTGTATGCTAACACATATATATGGAATTTAAGGGAAAAAATGTCATGAAGAACCTAGGGGTAAGACAGGAATAAAGACACAGACCTACTAGAGAACGGGCTTGAGGATATGGGGAGGGGGAAGGGTAAGCTGTGACAAAGCGAGAGAGTGGCATGGACATATATACACTACCAAACGTAAGGTAGATAGCTAGTGGGAAGTAGCCACATAGCACGGGAAGATCAGCTTGGTGCTTTGTGACCGCCTGGAGGGGTGGGATAGGGAGGGTGGGAGGGAGGGAGATGCAAGAGGGAAGAGATATGGGAACATATGTATATGTATAACTGATTCACTTTGTTATAAAGCAGAAACTAACACACCATTGTAAAGCAATTATACTCCAATAAAGATGTAAAAAATATGTATATATTTTTAAAAAATGTCTCCAGACATGTCCAAATTCCATTATCCCCTGGGATACAAAATTGCCTCCCATTGAGACCCACTACCTATCCTCTCTAATTCCTCCCCACAACCCCATATACAGATTAGGCTATGGTTCCCTCCTGTTGGGCATGAAAGGATAAATAAAATCTATCTTGAATAACTTTGTCATCAGCACTATTAAAAATAAATATTACTGTGTTTTTTTAAGCTTCTTATCCAAAGATCAAGGAAATGAGTATCACTGCCGGTCACCAGAAATTACACCAAGGACAAAAACGTAATTGTAATATTATGATTAGAAATACTAAAATAGTAATTTGTGTAAAGACTGGATTTGGTACTGATTGCTTCTGCTTATAAGATGGATAAATCCTCTGTTCTCTGTTATAAATGATGGATTTTGAGTAATGCTTACCAACAATGCTACAGCCGCTCTTGCGGTCCTAATTACTCAGTTGGAGTCACTGTCTCCACACGCCTCTGAACAGGACAGCCCACATTTTGCAGCTGACAACTCTGCAAGCCCAGTGCAGAGCCCTGTCCCCTCCACACACAGCCCCTGCTCCTGATCTCATTTCTGTACTTTTCCATTCCCAAAAAGATCCCAAAGCATTTTTTTACGCTGTGCTTCACTGACTGCTGCCACCACAGCTCCCATACCTTGCTCAGCAGTTCTGCCTCCTAGTGAAGCTCATTGGTTTCACCTGGAGCATCATCCTTGCAAATTGCTCACTGGAGGTGCTTGCTACTGATGTTTCTGAAGCCTATGGCCCTAAAGACCTCGTGAGGATCAAGACCTGGACCAGTGCTTTCTCTCAAAACCCTGCCGTTCCTTAGGCTTTGGACTTTTCAGGCCTGAAGTAACTTGTCACTTTACTAGCAGAAGTATTTCATTCTGCCACATATTTTTCTGCAGCAGTGGAGTGTGCAATCAGTGTCACCACTCTTTTTTTTTTTGCGGTACACGGGCCTCTCACTGTTGTGGCCTCTCCCGTTGCGGAGCACAGGCCCCGGACGCGCAGGCTCAGCGGCCATGGCTCACGGGCCCAGCCGCTCCGCGGCATGTGGGATCTTCCCGGACCGGGGCACAAACCCGTGTCCCCTGCATCGGCAGGCAGACTCTCAACCACTGCACCACCAGGGAAGCCCCAGTGTCACCACTCTTATTCCCCTGTTCCTTTTAGAACTGCCCAACTGAGTAGTAGCTGTTGCCATTTTAACATTTCAACCTACTTCTTGAGTTGGCTTCTTTAGCACATGTAGGGCTAGCACTATTTGCTGGATCTAAGTGCCTTCCTTCCTTTTGTTTTCTGGCTCAGTCATTGATTTTTCTAACATACTCCTCTAGATTCTGCCTTTGTGGGGTCCCCAAAATGGCTCAGACCTTCAGAGAGCCTCCCCACTTTTCTGCTTCTTTCCGAAAGATGTTGTCTGGGGCAAGGGGTGTGGCTTATGTTCTTACTCCTTTAAGTGTTAGCAGTATGGGCATCACCAGGGCGCTTATTAGAAATGCAGATTCTCAGGCCCCACCCCAGACCTACTGAGTCAGAATCTGCATTTTCATAAGATCCCCAGTGTATTATATGCACATTAAATTTTGGGAAACACTGGCTTCCATGACCTCGTGGAGGTGGAATAAAGTAAGGGGGCTTGGATGACTTTTTTGTCCTCTGCCTTCTCTGGTCTTCAGAGAGATGCCCTTATCTCCACTGAGATAGTCCTTGGCCTGTTGTCATTCACAGCTGATTTGGCCATCACTGCCATGACTCATGGTCTAGTCTCGCTGGGCTTAGTAGAATCCTCTAGCTTTCCCATTCCACCTCAGCTCTGGCTGGCTGCTCCACTAACACTCGGGATGGAGCCCTCTTACCCCCAGCCTAGTGACTCCCCATGGCAAGCTTCCCAACTAGATTCTCAGCCCTTTCTGGGCCATGTGTATACCACATGGGAACCAAGAGTGGCTTAAGAAAGCAAAACCTCAAGGGGAAATAGGGAGAGGTTGGTAAAAGGGTACAAATTTTCAGCTATAAGATGAATAAGCTCTGAGGAGCCGGTGTATAACATGGCAACTATAGTTGAAAACACTGTTTTGTATAATTAAAATTTGCTAAGAGAGTAGAACTTAAATGTTTTCAACAACAACAACAAATGTAAATATGTGAGGTGATGGATGTGCTAATTAACTAAATGGGGGGAATCCTTTCACAGTATACATATATATCAAATCACCACAATGTATACTTCAACTATCTTACAATTTTATGTCAGTTGTAAGATAGTTAAAGCAAAACTTCAGAGAGAGCCTTGCTCTGCCTGACCACACTGTATTGCAACGTTTCTGGGTCATGCCCCAGGTGAGGAGGAGGCGGCAGGGGCGGGGGTAGCCGAAAAAATCTCTTTCTAGAGTCCAAAACAGAGAGCAGAACAATAGCTCTTCTTTTCTCTCCATATTAACCTCAGTTATCTGAAGCACCAAGGCCCAAATGTGAAGCCCCATCTTTGCTCTCCAGCCTCTCCCACCACCTTTCCATTTTCCCACCATCTCTGAGCTGCTAAAGGAGTGGACTTTTTTCCCCCTAACTTTTCTTAAGTCATATCCCTTCTTTCTGAGCCCAGATAACTGTTATTGGTGGGCTTAGGGTATCTCCAGTACACTAAAGGAGAATTTTCTAAGTATTCCAGGCTCTTGCTACACAAAAAAGAAGATAAAATTTAGGGAAATTCTTGAGACAATTGCATGGCTTGCAGGTCATACTGTCTTGGCTGTGTCATCGTATTTTGGGATGACAGGTGCTGAATATTACCTGGGTGTTTATCGTGGCATTCCTCCTGTTAAAAATTCTAACCTCCCCTCCCCTAGTTCCACCCCCAGGCAGGTGGATATCCGCCTATGGAAGACTAGGGTAGAGGTCTTGTACTTAGAGAGTCAAAAATGAAAAAAATAATATACAATTTAAAAAATAGCCCTGTTGCATAATGGCTGTTTCGCATCTGTCAAGCCCCAAAAGTGAGCACAGCAAAAGATGGTCTCCAGACCTACATGTAGAAGGCATGATCACTGTAAAAAGTGTAAAATATAGAAAAACATGCAATATATGTAATGTGACAACCGAATAAACTTGGGCAAAAAGCATGAACAACCATTTTACTGAAGACGTACAGATGGCAAATAAGCACACAAAAAACTGTTTAACGTTATTAGTCATTAGGGAAATATAAACCAAACCACAGTGAGATAACATTATACACCCTGTAAAATGTCTAGAATTTAAGTAACTGACCATACCAAGTATTTGCAAGGACGTGAAGCAACTAGAACTCTCTGACATTGCAGGTGGGAATGTAAAATGGTACAACCACTGTGGAAAACATTTTGGCAGCCTGAGTCAAACTTACATCTACCACATGATTCAGTCATTCCACTCCTAGGTATGTGCCCACAAGAAATGAAAATATATGTCCACATAAAGACTTGTACATCCATGTCCATAGCAACGTTATTCATAATAGCCAAAAAACTGGAAACAACCCAAATGTCCTTCAGCAGGCAAATGGATAAACTGTACTGCATCCATACCATGGGATACTACTCAGTAACAAAAAGGAAAAAACTATTAATACAGGCAACAATATTGATGAATCTCAAAATAATTATGCTGAATGAAGGAAGCCAGATCACCCCCCCCAAAAAAATGATTAGTTCATCCGGTTTGATTCCATTTATAGCAAACTCTAGAAAATGCAAACTAATTTATAGTGAAACAGATCAGTGATTTCCTGGGGGACAGGAGTAGAGAGAGGGATGAACTATAAGGCGGCACAAGGAAACTTTTGGGGGTGATGTAAATGTTTATCTTGATTGTGGTGATGGTTTCATAGGTTTATATACATGTCAAAACTGAACAAATGGTACATTTTAAATATGTTCAGTTTATTGTACTTCAATTATAATTCAATAAAGTTTAAAAATTAAATGATTTCTCTTTCATTTGCTATAGGACCATCTCACCATTTGTATAGTCCTGTAAATATTCCTGAAAAAACATCACCCTCATTATCTTCTCCTCATGATGTACAGAGTAACACAACAGAACAAAAGGTAGAAAGCTGTATGTCTCGGGTGCTTTGTATTGATCATTTATTTATCTGGTTAACTTTCCTGTCTATGGGATAGCCCCTTCACTGGCATGGTACTGATTGGTTAGAAATAATGGGGTTCTACACAGGTCTGGACCCTCTCCTTGGTAGAGAAGGTTCTGAGTCAGCTTCATGCTAAATGTACCATGTAGTTGAGCAGAAACTAACAAATATTCGATGATGATGATAGCTAACATTGATTGAGAACCTGCTGTGGGCCAGGTCCTGTGCTAAGCTAGAAGGAAGGAAAAGGGGGGAAAGTAGGTGACATAGGATACAAAGATGGAAAAGACATCATCACTGCTCTTGAGGACTCATCTTCCAGGGATCAGACACACATAAACAGAAGTCCTTACACTCAAAGGAGTGAAGAGTTTTGATTTGTACAAAATGTAGAAGCACATAAGATTTACAGAATAGTCCTGCCAAGAGAAATCTAAAAATGCTTTATAAAAGGAGGGCTTAATTGAATTAGGTCTTGAAACATGAGTGGGAAGTTTCCAGATGAGTAGATGTGAGGATATGGTGAGGCCGTATTACAGACAGGCTTAAAGTGTTAAGTGAAGGCATGAAAGTTCAAGCCAGCAAAACCATGGCACAGGAGGAAAGCAGACTAAAAAGGTAGGTTGAAGACAGAACTTAGTATACCTTGCTGAGGTATGAATTTATTCTCTCAGTAGTAGGGAGCCGATGCAGGTTTTTGAGTAGGGGTGTGAAATAAGAATGATTTGGGTTTAAAAAGATAATCTGGTTGCAGTGTGTGATATAGATACATAGAGAAAAGAGATTAGAAGCAAGATAGTTTTGAGTCTATTGGGATAGTCCAGATAAAAGTGATAAAGGCCCAAACTAAAGCAGTGACAATGAGGGTAAACAAGAGGCCACAGACTTAAGATATTTCAGAATCAGACTATGTCAGGATTTGGTGACTCAACAGATGAGTAGAACCAGAGAAAGGGAGACGACAATGATGATGATGATGATGATGATGATGATGATTTAATTTTTGTGTACGGGTTTTCTGTGCTCCCATAGTGCTGAGGCTTACCTCTATCTCAGAACTCATTATACTCCATCATATATGCCTGTCCTTTCTACTGGATGATAAACTTCTTGAGGTCGGGAATTATGTACCTTATTTCAGTTACAAGCCGTGTACTCAATAAGCAACAGATTGGATTAAACTAGCCTTATCTGAAATAAACGGAACAATTCTAAGCTTTCTGGAATGGAGCACTGGATGGATTGTTAGGCCTTTAACCAGACTATGGAAGACAGAGAAGTAGCAAGTTTGGAAAGATGGGAGTACCTGAGTACACGATAAGCTTCATTTTAAACTAGTTAAGTTTAGGTACCTGTAAAAGATATCCAGTAAGAGGTTAATAATAGATATTAGCATTGACACCAGAGCTTAGGAGAGAAGTAGGGGATGAGGGGAAAGGGGTATTAATTTGATTGCTCTAGAGTCAGCAAAAGTCTCTTTTAGAAGGCTTTTAGAAGGCTGAGTACTAATTAATTTTTTGTCTTGAATGTTAAACCATACAGAAAGATAGAGAAACAATTAAGACATCATATCCTTTAAATGATGGAGGTAAGAAAATGAACAATATTTGCAATTGCTCTGATATCTTCCAGTTAGTTTTATCATATAGTTTTCCAAGTTATGCTTTTTACCCTGATTATAAAATCTATGATTAATTTCATAAAGGAAGATATAAAAATTATTCATGATTGTAAATATTAGTATCACATATTTTTGAGTGATTGCTAGGTGAACAGGCCCTTTGGAATTGGCAAAGAAAGCGTGGGGAAGTTAGACCCTCTGCTGTGGCTGCCTATATAAATTCCCAACATACTGCCATTAGGGAGTCCTAGTACAGAGAATTCTCCCCATGAAGGTCTCTACCCTCTAATGCCATTTTTCTCCCCAGACATAAAAATACATCCTGTTTCCCATCTCCCAGGACTGGACTAGAGGTTAGCTAAGTCTTTGTTAGTCTCTGCAAAAGATTCCCACGCATATCCTGCACACTCACCAAGAGCACTAGGACACTCCACCTGGGCAGCCCACAAGCACCTCAGATCCAATATGTGTAAAACCAAATTCATCATCTTCTAGTCACCCCCAAACCCATTCTCTGATTCTCTTAATTTTATTCAGGCACAAGACCTGAGTCATCTTTGACTCTTTCCTACTGCTCATATCCTACATCCAAAAGTTGCCACCTTCTGTCCAATCCACCACCTTAAATTCTCTCATAATCTTCCCTTCCTTTCCATTCGTGCCACCCATGCCCTTAAGTACTGCAATAATTTGCCTCCAATCTCTTCTTCCTCTTAATCTATCCTACATTTTGCTGTGAATGTAATCTTCCTGAAATACAGCTTTGGACATATAATTCCTCGACCAAAAAGTCCTCGGTGGTTCCCCCTTGCCTACTCAGTGAAGTGCAAAACAGTTCATTCTAGGGCAGGGGAGTGGTGGGAGATTTAGCAGGCAAAGTAATTTAGGGCCAGAAGTTAGGGAGTTCAGGCTTGTCCCTGATGGCAGTGGTGGGCCACTGGAAGCTAGTAAGCAGGGGACTTCAAAAAAAGGCCTTTTATACTTAGAGATACTGCCTTAACTTCCATAAATAAATACATCGTTGACTATGGTAATTCTAGACATTATGGCAGCCCGACAAGGAGAACGATATCATTTTTTCTTATTTAAAGGTACCTCTTCTTTCCCCCAGAAATTACAAGTACTTCACTTCAAACTCCAGGTGTTTCTGCAAAAACAGCAAGTGTCTATAGACACTCTCTACAGGATACTTCAAAACAAGAGGCAAGTAATATTTCTTCTGTCCCAGATACAGACAGAACAAATGACATATGAAATTATGATCAAGATTGGCATAACACAGTTTCATGTATTAAATGACAATTCAGAACAGCCTTATTCCCTGAAATTAACCACCCTATAGTAAGATTTTATAAAAATTGAAATGTGAACCCACAGGAATAATCCTGTGCTACTTCAGACTTCCAGCACTCATGGTTATCAGTTATGTTAATGTTGCCATACTCTAAGTGTAGGGAATATCAGTAACAAGCTGTAAGCTGACAAAAGAAAAATGGTGAGCCTGAGAGTTTAAATGTGTTAAATAGATCCAAAATTTGAATATTTGTCTCAATTCTTAATAGAGATTTACCAGAAACAACTTGAGTGTTCCCACTTAGCCCTTAGGTTACAGTCTTCCTAAATGATGAGCTTCAAGAGCTTCAAGGTCCATACCTATGCCCTGCAGAAGAATCAATATATTGGGCTTTTGTGAATCATTTCTCTTCTAGTGCTGATGGGTTGTGCAGAGACAGCCATACTGCCTCGCCCTATCCCCTTTGTGACCAGTGATCACTCATCTGATTGCAGGAAGTTGGCCACAGACATTCAGGGTACCTGGTCACAACATATATTACCTCTGTGGGTTGCCAATTTGTCATTCATTATAAGAATCAAATGTACCTCCTTGGCTCCGTTAGCACTGCATTAACTGGCTCACCTGTTCTAAAAAGTTAACATATTTTGCCATATTCTGTGTTAAATGCATAGAAAGTGACAGACCCGATTACATATCTCTTCAAATGTAGCATGTTAGCCACAATATGCTTCTCTATATAAACACATATTTATAAAACACCTGCTGTGTCTAGGGCACTGTGCTACTGTGCTAACATCCATAATCTGTATGCTTAGTATCTAATTAAAGAATCTTAACTACTTTAAGATAGTTTAGTAGTTGCACATCAGGAATTAATAACTTTTTTCACTAGCCTCACTATACAGTCAAAAAAAAAGTATTCTCTGAGTGTAGCATGGACGGCAAACTTAGTACTACATATGTTATCAAAAAAACCCAATAAACGAATTTAGACCATCTGTTTTTAAAGAAGGCTTTAAAATACATTGGACAATATGCATAAATCAAATGGTCACAAATACCTAATTTATTTTGAGAAATAGCATGACCACTTTTATTACAATAGAATCCAATGCTATTTTCCAGCTTATTTCACCCATCCCATCAGTGTCAGGAAATGTACTTCTGGTGGCTTGTGTTCAGCTCTCAGGCCTGGAAAACAAATAAAGTCTACTCTGTTGCATTTATCTTCCTGTATAATTACCTAAGCACGTAGAGCTCTTGGCCAAATCAAAGAGTCACATCCCTTGTGTGCAGAAAACCTGCTCTGTGCTTTCCAGCTCTCTCAAAACATTTTCCCTATAGTTAACTTTCTTTAAAAACCACACATACTCTTTTTAGCTATTCAACTGATTACCTTCCATGCTGATCAGTGCATTCCTCAGTTAGTTAATTTTAGTAGATTAATGAATTCTATAAGCCTTTGAATTCTGTAAGTAATGTACGTAATGTAAACCAAATGAAACACGTGTATATTATAAATGGACTTTTTAAATCACTTTATTAAATTTCTGTGAGAAATAGATGATGTTCAAATTCTTTGAAAACTCATTCGAGGATTTTCTTTGTTTTTTCTTGTGGCATGTATAGGTGACATATGCTGATGTGAATGGGGAAAAGGCCAAGAAATCAAGCTTAAACTATGAGTCAGGTAAACATTAACAATAACTATTAAGGAAATCCTGCAATCCATTAATGCATTCATTCAACTAACATTTATTGAGCTTTTGCTACATGCCATGCACTATGCTAATTATTGAACACATGAAGTAGAGAAGCCATGGTCCCTATCCTGGATTTTACAGTTTAGTGTAGAACAGTCATGCCAGTAATCACAATCACAATATAATAAGCCCAATAAAGGAGGTATATAAACAAAGTCCACTCTCCATAGGGAAGCCAAGGAAGCTTTTACAGAAGGTGCCACAATTGAGCTGAGACATGAAGGATGAGAAAGAATTTTCTAAGCAGACAAATGGAAAGAGAACCTTCCAGGAGAAGGGAATACATCTATCAAGATATACACATTAGAGCATAGTGGGTTTGTGGAAATAGTTTTTTTTCAGAATTGCTTTAACTAAAAGTTCAAGTTAGAGAATTACAGATGAAGCTTGACTGGTAGATAAGGGTTAGATCATTAAGATTCTGGTAAGCTGTGCCAGGAAATCTACCTTTTATCCTGTTATCGAAGGGCAACTATTGAAGAATATTCGCAGGAGCATAATATGGTCAGACTTTGCCTTTTCTGCTCACAGACATAGAAAACAAACATACGGTTACCAAAGGGGAGAGTGGGGGGGGGGTAAATTAGGAGTTTGGGATTAACAGGTACACACTATTATATATAAAATAAATAAAATACAAGGACCTACTATATAGCACAGGGAACTATATTCAATATCTTGTAATAACCTATAATGGAAAAGAATCTGGAAAAGAATCTGAATCACTTTCCTGTACACCTGTAACACAACATTGTAAATTAACTAGACTTCAAAAAATGACCAAAAAAAAGAAAGAAAAAAAAGAATTTGCCTTTTATAAAAAAGGAAAGTGGAAGTAGACGTGAAGAGACTGGAGGCAATGAGACAATAAAAATAACAGTTAGCATATTGAACACTTACTATGTACCAGGAACTATACTAAACTATATTCTCTCATTTAACCCTCCCAACAATAAAAGTATTTTTATCTAACATTTTACACATAAGTAAACTAAGTCTCAGAGTGGTAAATTATCATGCCCAAGATTTCACATAATATGTGGCAAAGCCAGGGTTTTAACCTAGGTCTATCTTGCTCAACCAATCCTAACTGCAATACCATACTGCCCCTTATTACAATTAAGAGGCTATTACAATAGTGAAGGCTAGAAATGAGTCCTGAACAAAGTCAGTGGCAGTGAGGATGAAGAGCTGGGCACAGATTGGACTCAGACTAAGAGGGTCAAATGGATGAGATTTGGTTACTGATTGAATATGGGGGAAGAATGAATTGAAGACAACTCCCAGATTTCTAGTCTGAGCCACTTAATGGATAGTGAATAGTGATGCCATTCAGTTGACAGGCAATACATTAAGATGAACAAGTTTGGAAGAGAAAAAATAAGTTCAGCTTTGAATATGTTGAGTTTGAGATGCCTGAGGGCATCCAAGTGGGACATCTAAATGGAATAGTCAAGGGGGCAGTTGTAGATATTGGTCTGGGATGCATGGGAGAAGCAGTGAAAAGAACACCTTATATCAAAACCTATGGGAAATAATAAAAGCTGTTCCCATAGGTTTGATATAAAGTGTTCTTTTTAAGGTAGATTATACTTTCTCCTTTTTATTCCCTCTTTGACCTAAGAGTTATCCATAAGTATGTTTCTTAATTATCATGAAATTAATATTTTCGGCCACATTTTTAAAGTTAGGTTCAGAGAATGTAGCCTGTAGATCTTTAACACATTGAAGTTGTTAACGTTTTCTTTGTGGCCAAATATGTGACTGATATTTGAAAGTGTTCCATGGACATACAAAAAAATGTATAATTCTTTATTTAAAGGATGTAAGGCTCTAAATGAATTTTAAATTATATTTATTGATTATATTATTCAATTATTATATGTCTTTCCTGATTTTTTTGTCTACTAGACTCTTTTCTTACTGCCTGCTAGATGTATCCAGCCATCAAAGAGGTGTATGGAAGTTCTACACTATAATTGTATTTTTATCAAATTCCCATTGCATTTCTAATAGGTTTTACACAGTTAGGCTCTTTAGGATATTTAATGCACCATGTTGCTAGAAACCATAGAAGAGTTCCTTATTCTTTTAACCGCGCCATTATTTATCTATTGCTGAATAACCAAAAAAAAAAAACCCTAAAACCTGGCAGCTTAAAAAAATCATCTCACAGTTTCTGTGGTTAGGAATACAGAAGCAACTTAGCTGGATGGTTCTGATTCAGGGTCTCTCATGAGGTTATGGTCAAGATGTCATCCAGGGCTGCTGCAGTCATCCTAAAGGCTTGACTGCGACTGGAAGATTCACTTCTAAGGTTTCTCACTCACATGACTGTTGGCAGGAAGTCTCAGTTCCTCACCATGTGGGCATCTCCATACATCTCTTGAGCATCCTCATGATATGGCATCTGGCTTCCCCCAGAGTGAGCAATCCAAGAGAAAGGGGCTGAAGCCACACTATATTTTACAACCTAGTCTCAGAAGTTATACACCATCACTTCCACTACATATTCATTAGAAGCAAGTCACTAAGTCCAACCCACACTTAGGAGAAAAGAATTAACCTCCACCACAGGAGGGAGTATTATGAAAGAATTTGTAGACATATTTCAAAAACACCACAACAGTATTATCTTCACACTTTTTTTCAGGTTTGTTCACTATTAATTCCAGCTCCTTCCTTTCCAAAACTGTACACACTCAAAAACATACTCATACACAAAGAAACTCAAGAAGGTACATAAAATTTAAGTAAAACTTCTATGCAGATCGTTGGAATTTACTGGTTATTCACAATACACTTTACATTTATTGGGAGAAAAATAAATAGATATTCACCTTGACTTTGAACTGGCTTTAATTGGTAATACTACCAATACTTTCTAATACTTTCTATTATTCAAAGTATTCTGTTTGTTTAAGACTGTTTAGTCATGATTGTGCACAACTGACATACACCATCCCAGTATTCCTATGGATGTATTCCACATGAAGACTTGCTTTAGTATCATTATCCAGAAATAGTTACTGAAATCCACTTATGGAACTTTGCTAGATGGCATACAAAGCATGTTAGACAGTATTTGAGTGGGAAGAGATTAATGACAGGCAGACTAATGAACAAACATTGAGCCAACGCGTGTGTTAAAGAATTAATTCAAGGGACTTCCCTGGAGGTCCAGTGGTTAAGACTGTGTGCTTCCACTGCAGGGGGTGCGAGTTTGATCCCTGGTTGGGGAACTAAGATCCTGCATGCCACGTGGCGCAGCCAAAAAAAAAAGAAGAATTAATTCAACAAATAAATGTTCTTGAGTGCTTAGTATATGCCAGGCACTGTAATCTAGTACTCACAATACAGCATAGTAAGTCCTATAACAGAAGGATGTATAGGGTGCTTCAGGAGCATTGACAGAGAATGCGTCTATCTAGGCAGATATCAAGGAAGGCTCTCTGAAGGAGGTGACACAAGCTGAATGAGTCCTAAAAATGAGAAATTTAAGAGGGACACTAGAGTTACAAGGGAAATAGTGAGGGCAGAGGCAAAGGGAACTGAGTGTTGTTCAGTATCTCTGGAGCATAGAATATATGTAGAATGGTGACCAGAGATGAGGCTGGTGAGGAAGGCAATCATCCCAGACCTTAAGGTGTATTTGAGGCCTGACTGGTAGTCCCTGGAGGGTTTAAACAGAGCATTGACAGCAGGGAATAAAAGACCTATTAAGATATGTTAATTACCATTTTACAAGTAGCCCATGAAGGATACCAATAAATAGTAATTTTCTTTTTCTCTCTGAAAATTCACCTGCAGCTCCCGGAATCTTCTTTTCTCACGACTCATCAATTAAGTAAATATCTAAGAAAACTTAATAAAGTAATGTGTTGCTTTAAATTAATATTTAAATAATTACACAGGAGTGCTGTTTGAATCCTCCATTCTTGTAGTTTTACTTGTCTGTAGTAAAACTCTACCCTTTTGCAACCTCTCAGGACTAAGCTAAAATTGTAAAGTAGGCAAAGCTAGCTGTTCGCGCTCTTCCACCTCCTTCTCTCTTTGTTCTCCCTTTAGTCCTGTGCCCCCCTGATAGACAGTACTTTCACTCCCCTTTCAGGGAGCACTACTTCTGGGATCTGGATCTATTCTTTTCCCCTGTCCCCACTCAAAAATGCTGCATTACTTTTGCCTTTTGAGGTTACTGGTTTTCTAATGATGATACATTAGTTTACTATATATTTATTTATTTATTTTTAACATCTTTATTGGTGTATAATTGCTTTACAATGATGTGTTATATATATAGTATTAATGACTTAATCTGTTACCCCCCTAAGGATATTTGCACTGTAATCCGAAGTAATCAGTCTCTCATGATGCAAAATAAAGGCCAGTGGAGAACTTTTCTTTGGCCTGGGAGCCTTTCACCCCTCAAACCTTGGTGGCCACCCATTCTGCTGATGTCCTATTCCCCTCAAACTTGAATAATAGTTCATGCACATAAAATAACTCCTGATGGAACACACATACCCAACACCATCATCTTTTAAACACTCAACAAACCAAATGAGGTTCAGGATAGTTTTTATAAATCCCAAACTCTGATGCAAATGGTTGGGTAAAGTGAAGTAGTGTGTGGTGGTAAATGGTGTTGATGTTCAGACCAAGGTTTTTAGAAAAGGATTTGGGGGTAGGAGTGATAGCAGTCAGCTTGTCTGATTTGCTGAGGGCTCATGGGATACAAGGATGCTGAAGGAAGGAAACTGACTAGCTCAGTATCAAGGTAGTTTCAAGAAATAAAAGTGAGAGAATAATGATTATGTGTAGTTTTATACAGTGTTAATTCCTGGCTCCCTCTTCCTCCTGACCAACTCCCACCCTAGACTACAGAATCACTTGAGTCTTTTCAATAGCAAATGCTCTGGATACCCTTTTATTAAAAATCAGCTAAGATGAAGAACTCTGTATATGACCTGGAGCTTCTCTCCCATTCCTTTCAAATACACAGGGTTAGAATACCTTTAGCTATACCTAGGACAATTCCAGGACACAGCACAAGAAAACCTAGCTACAACACATCTGGTATGGCTCTGCCCATTGCACCCACGTCACATTCCTTTACCTTACAGAAAAGAACCCAGGTTCAAGGCCTTTGGCTTAGCCCTCTTGTTCTGATGCAGCTCTTTGCTTCCCAAGACTCAACTGTGGACGCATCATGTCTGTTCCACCATTTACCTCCTCTCTCTTCTCTTCCTCCAACTCCTTGGTTCTCTGTTTTTTCTAATGCTAACGTAAAGGACATACACAGTAAGCTTAATAAAATAGAATTAGGAACCAAAGAAGTCAGGACAGGAGGAAGCAAATGTGATAAGATAGCGATGTGGTGAACAGTTGTAATTATTAAGCTTTGCATTTAGATACTGAGTATGTTCTGATGATTGGGATAGAAGATGAGAGGAGAAACAGAGTAAAGAAGGCAGTGAGTCTGTTGCCCTGAAGACTGTGCTCAGAAGTTTGTATTTCACTCATTGAGTGACAGTCTAAGGTTTTGAGGAGAGATGTAATATTATCAAATCAGTAACTTTGCTGAACACCCCTGATAGCATCATATACGACAAATTGAAGACAGACACTTCTTCTCTGCAGAAGTCCATTAATGATTTGTAGCCTGCACAGTGGCCTTCATTTGTACACATAGAGCTAAAATATGTTAAATGGAAATTTATTTACCAAACTTTCTTGAGAATCTACTATGTTCAAAGTATAGTGCTGGTTATTAGACAGATACCAAGATGAATAAAGCACTGCCCCTGACCTCATTTGTGCTTCACAAAGCACGAGGAGAAAAGACAGGGAGACATGAGCAATACCAGAGAGTGAATTGAGGGCAGGACAGTGGATAAAATGTTAGGCAAAGGGAGGGCCACCCATGGAACTACCCAGTTTTTGGCTTATCAGATTGGACCACTGATGTTAGGATACAGAGGTGCTGCTTTTAAATCCCATTCAACCACTGGAATGAGTAAATGGATTTGGCAATAGAATGGACTACATGTATATATGATCAGGAGGTATGAGACATCACTCCAAAGCTGTGGGCCTGAGGTACCAGTAGAGGACCACCAGTTACATTAAAACTTAGATATTCAGAAGGATTAGGCAGACAGACTAAAATTCAGTCTTGTCACATTAATCTTCAAGGGGTGGTTGGCCAGTTATCTTTTGGACTAAAGTGAGGTTGTATGGAGGAGAAGGTTAGGAAGAGAAAGGTTATATTTATAGTTTTATGACATAACAAGTTAAACGGTAAAAAACTGTGCCTTATCTTTGGGGCTTCTAAACTAATTATCATTAATATCACTGCCCTCTTTATTTAAGAAGTAGAGAGTTGGCAGTACAAATGACCTAAACCTTAGACGATTTAGTAGCATCAACCTATTAGGGAAAACCACCTAAGACTAGGGAAAAGTGGATGGAATATTATAGCACTCCTAGAATTGTTGTGGAACTTTCCAACATAACAGTGAGTTCATTTGCATGTTTCTGCTCAATTGACTCCAAAGAGAAACTGATAATTCATTGCAAATTGCAGATTTGTATCCAATATTACAACTAGTTTCTAGTGGTCTTATATAAGGCTTTTCTGATCTATATGATTAGTTTTGTTCTTAGTTCTGTGCTATTTCCTTTTATCTAAATGCATGCCTTTGGGACAGAAAGTCTGTGGGGAGAAGTAGAAACATACACAGGACTCCACTTGCTGCCTGTGGTGTAAGATAGGGAGAGCAGAAAAAAAGAATCTGGGTGCATTGGATTGCCGAGGATCTCCAAAAAAGAAATTGTGCTGGAGTTGGCCTAAGAAACTGGGTCTTAGAAAAATGAATGAAGCCAAAGGATAGGAATTATGTCACTGATGTGAGCATTCATGTTCTAGGTTCTATATTGCAAAAAGGTATTAGTCTGTGGATGGGCTATTGATGCCTAACCCTAACTGAGACCTTTTCCTGCTAGGATTTAGGTTGTAATTTCACAGTCTGACTGTATGTCTCAAAATTAAATTGTTAGGCCTTGGAGGAAAAAGTAAATTTGATAACATAAAGGCAGGACAAGTAAAAATGAAAATAGAAGCATCATGTTTCCTTTAAGAAGGTCAAGAAGAAGAGAGGCAAGGGATCCATGGAGGCAGAAAAATATGAAAGTAAATCATAATTAGTCTTAGGCCTTGATTTTTTAAAACTTTTTGTTATTATTCTATAATTTATATGATTTTGTTGTTCTCTTGCTACAATTTAGTAAAATATAATTTTGGTTCCATGTAGTAGGTCATAACAAATAATTCTGATTAGAACACAGAATAGAATATTGTGATACCTAGAAAAGGGCTCCATCTAATTTGGTATTGCATATGATCTGAAACCCGTTATTTTAATCTATCATTGTCAGTGGATCATCCATAGATCTTTTCCTACTGTGGGGCAAGGAGAGGAGATTAGGAATTTTGAGGAGGTGGGTAGAAAGTGAATTATCAGAAAGCTCTGATCAAGCAGGACAGGCAGAAAGGACTAGCCCATCCCCTCTCTCGCCAACCCCATCCATGCTCTTCTCAACTCACTACAGAACAAACATGGCTAAGGTGGATCAACAGTGGTAATATCAGATAGGTGTTAGTTTACTCAGCACCTATTATTCTACTCTTTATGCAGCAATTATTCTACTCCTCTGAGTAATTAATAGAGCATGTCCTATACCCAGGGGCCAATTTCTAAATAAGAGGCTAAATAGGAGGGTTAGATAAAAAAATAAAGCTTATTCTTCTCTGTGAATTGCTGGGGAGGAAAAAAAACTCCCAAGCACAAAGCGGGTAATCTGATTCAATGATTAGGAATTTGGAGGAAAGTTACATAAATTATTAACCATACGAAATAAAATCAATCTCTTTTTACTTTTTCAGGCAACAAGACTACCATCAAAATCACTGTCAAGAAAAAGTATGTACGATGAAACTCACTGATAAAGCAATTAACTATATTTTCTAATATGTTATTAGAGAAAAATCTGTGAATCAGACAACCAGCAAAATCATCTGCTGATATTAGTCAGTTTCCCTCTTGGCCGTTTTCTCTTCCTTGCCTTTCACTCTCAGTTAATCTTGAGTTTTGCAGAGGTCCAAAATTATTGTTAAAAGAGTTATTGTTAAGGGGGGTACAAAGTTACTGTTATTGGCCTTTTGCCCAGGGGGCTCAGGAGGGTAGATTGGGGGAGGCTTAGGAGGTTTAATCATCACGGGGAAAGCATCAAATACCACAAACCCACTCCATAATGGGAAGACATTAAGGGAAATACCTTTGCAGACCGCTGCAGATCTGGCTCAGGGCTGAGCATCCTGCCCCTCAGGCAGGTGAGCCAGGATGCCTAGATCTGTCTCTTAATTCTCCTGGGAGTAAGAAGAGTCTTACGATAGCCACTCCATCAAAAGAAGGGACCTGGTCACAAGAGAGCTGCAACTTGGGCCTGGCAGAGAAGAGGGTAAATTTGATAAGCCCCAACTCTGGGGCTAGACAGAGGAATCATGAACAAGAAAGGGGTTCAGGGGAGTAGCACACTCACACACTCTTTCAAACATACACCTGATCAATTCATAGGATGTGCAACAAACACAAAGGCTGAGACATACTGGCACCAAAACGATATTTCTTGGTTTAATAGTATAGTGAAAATGAGCTGAATAATCAGATTCTACTTATCGCATTTCGCTTCATTAAAAACTTGATGAATGTTCCAATTTTATATGTCAAAGTTGGACATGCTTCTTCTAAGCTACCCTACGAGTAGTAATGTAGGTCTGCTGTACATTATCTCTGGTGATAAGAAAATAATATATATTGAAATTCTTAGCTCATATGTATTGGAACGGATTTAGATCAATTTAGACCAAGAAGGTGAGTAACTTACTTATTAATGTTTAAACATTATTCTTAGAAGTGTTTGATTTAGGACATTTTACATAAGTAAAACAAGTCTTTTTCAACCATATGCTGTCATTTCAAACTATGTTTTTCAAACTCAGTAGCCATTTTCTGGTCTGCACGATAGGTGAAAAAAAATACATTACGAGAGCTAGATAGTAGTGATGTTTGTGCAACATTGTCAATGTACCTAATGCTGCTGAACTATACACTTTAAAATGGTAAATTTTATGTTATGTGTATTTTATCACAATAAAAAATGCATTAGGAGATTTGGGAAATGGACTCGAATAAAACAGCTTTTCCTTGAAGCGTCCCTCAAACCTTCTCTAATGGGTCAGGAGAGAATATGCTACATACGGCAAGGTGTTAACTTTGATTGTTGGCCTAAACCTGAACAATCTGGGGCTACCTTTGGAGATAATTCTGAGGCAACAACAACATTATAGGGAATCGGGTGCCCAAATGCCAGGATATCAAACAATGCACAGCTAAAATGCCAGGCATCCAGCCTTTGCTGCCACTGACTTGTAGCCACAGCCTTGAAAAGTAGAGTTCCTGTGGAAGGTTCACACTCCTGGTCTGGCTGTCTTGAGGATAACAACTTTAAAAAGAATACTGTTTTATTATAGGCAAAAGGATTTTTATGATCCCAAAATATATCTGCAATAAGTACACATACATAAACAGTTATAGAGTTTGGCAGGTGCACTTTGCATCTGCCCCTGGTCCAGTCTAAGCTGTAATAGTGAGCATAATTAACCATGAGGAAATGGCCATTCAAGTCTGGTCCCTGGGTTTCTACTTCAGCTCATACTAAAAGAGCCCCAACTTCCCTCCACTGCTTGGCCTTCTGGCCCTTTGAGTACGAGTTCTGGCTCAACCTTCTTTCCTTCCGAAATTAATGTGTTTCTTTATTTCTTGAGCTGTCCTCTGCCTCCCAATCCAAGACAGTTTGCACTGATAATCTTTCGTTGGACCTAAGCCTGTTCATTTCCCTTAAATCATCAGTGCTAACCGCTGCCCATTGATTAAACTTTAACAACTAGCTGTAGTCATTTGCATATATAAACACAGTCAATTGACAGAGGAAGGCAGCAATAGGCCAGCCACAGAACCCACAGGCTGATTCCTCCACTATGGGGCTTCATTTTTTACCCTCATCTCCTAGCTAAACAGATGCCTAAGTAAAAGGAGGCTATATCCACAAAGGCACATAAATGTTTGAACTGCAAATTTGTTTCATGAAATAGTTTGTTAGAGGTAACCTGGTTTGTATTTTTAAGAAATATTGCTTGGGTCATAAACACAGTCTTACTTCTTGCCAGGGCATTTGTTTTCTACGAGCCTAGACACCCACTTGGCTGTTTTTTTTTTTTTAACCAGGAAGCCATTTATCCTCAGCAATAAACTTTTATAGTTCCAAGGGATTTGGGGGGTTTTTTCTGCTTTATTTTATTTTAATGGGTGTACTATTTTATTAATATTTAAATTTCACCAACAATGAGCTCAAGTATATGCTAGCCCTATGTTCAGATTTTTGAAACAAAGATAAAATGGACAGACAGCTTTAAGGGTGCAATGTATTTAACACTACACAATATATTCAACAATTAGACAATCTAGGTGGTGGTATAACTATACACTTAGGAGCACAAGTATAGGGTCCAAGGGATTTTGAATCAAAGAAAATCTTATTCAAAAAATAGATCACAGCCACAGAGAATAAACCAACTTGAAACTAATCTGGTGTTCTAAATAGATTTCCTATGTTCTCTCTATACACCGTGGCTGGATTGTAGCTATGCATTGTTTGATAAAAGGAATTAAAGTCCCTGTCCCTAAAATAGAGTAAATTCATATGTGATTTCCCTTGTATCCCCACTCACCTCCTTTCCAGATAACTTCTGAAGAATTGAACAGTATAATTCAAAATATAATGACCTGCGTTGTGGCTGCAGTGACTAGTGTATTATATCCAGCCATCACAAAATATGAAGAAAGGTCACGAAATATTATATACCCAATGCCTGATGACTCTACCCTCTCTTCTGATAGTGAGAATTGCTGTAGCACATGCCGTGAAACATTTCTATATGAAACAAGTAAGATAGATGGTTCAGGCAGAGCCCTGTGCAGAGGCAGCTGACAAGTCAATAGGGCAACCAGTGGCACCGTCAAAATCATCTTCTGCCCATAAAGAAAGAACACATGTAGAAAGAATATATCATAGGAAAGAACACTCAGAAAAGAAACCTAAAACCCCCGAACCTAAATATAATGAGAAATCTGAACCCCCCAAGCTTAAAACCTGTAAATCCAATAGTCACCTTGTTGCACTGATTGAAACAGGCACAAGGAAATGTAAAGATGCTACCACTGAAACAGATGGCTTAGAACGCCCACTGTCTCCTGATGAAAAAGCAAAAGCTGTAAATGAGATGCAGGAGTTAAATGATGTTTTACTTAACTTTAAATATCACCTAAAAAAGGAAACTGAGTTGATTTTAGAAAACATTTTTCATGAAATGGTGTCTGAATTAACCCAGACCATCCCCACCCTTTCCTTTGTTACGGCCGAAGCTTTGGTTGACCAAACTGACACTGACAAAGGAGACTTGCTCTCCAGTGTTGATATTTCCTCAGCAGCTGCTGAAATTATGGAAAATGTGCTTGAGAAGCTACAGTCTGCAGTTGAGAAAAAATGTACCAAGGAATTTTCACAAGAAAATGTATCCGTTCACTTTAAATCAAACTTAGTCAGTGGAGAACATTTCATTTCTCCAAAAGAAAAAACTTCAAAAGCTTCACTGCCCTATGCTTTGGAAAACATGAATGATATTGCAGAGAATATGGTTCATGCGATTTTAGAAAAGCTGACGGCTCTTGCATTCTCTAAGCAAAGTGAACTTTTTCATCTTGAAATCACAACTGAACTGGCATATCAGCAACACAGGGAAGATCGAACATATACATTCCTTCAAAGAGCCAGCAAAAGGAAATCCAGTGTTGAACCTGATGCTGCCAATTTGATTGGCAAGGAAGAAATACAAAATTCAGTGTCAAATATTTTTTCCCAGTCCTCTCTGGTTGGTTATATAGAGGAAGCAATCAGCACTATACTAGGCTATATACAAATTGGACTTAATAATGAAAGGCTCATTGCAACTGAAGAAACAGTGATCATCCTTCAGCTACTTGATGATATCTTGGCTCAGCTACATCAGACACCAGTGAAAACAGATGTCCAAAAGAGTAGACACTCCAGAATGAGCAGTCCTTCTGGCACTGAAGAAGACAACAGACTCACCAGCACTAGAGTAACTAATGCTCCTAGGTATGTGTGCCTATTTCCACCTATTAATGTTCCTGGTATGGTCCTTTACTCTGAAGACAAAAATGAAGAAATAGACAAAATTGTAGAAAATGTATTGATTTCATCTATCAAAGATGAAAAAGCAAAATTACAAGAACAGGTTCCTGATCACTGGTTAACAAAGGAAAATGCTGGTTTTAAACACAAAAGCAATATGAACTTACCTACAAAGCCTGCTTATCAAGACAAAGTAGTATTTCACGATCAGGGATTAAATACTGACCTTCCAACTTTTAATAATAAGGGCCTTTTTAAGGACAAGCCTGGTGTGAATAAAGACATTTTACTTTTCAGCCAAGATGAAACGTATCAAATACAAAAAGCTTTAGAAAATATAGTTAGAAGTATTTTAGCACAGATGCTCAAAGATATATCTTCTGGGCTCTCTGAACACTTAGACTATAAAAATGGTAGAGAGGCTTCACTTCTTACCTCAGGAAAACCACAAGATCTGTCACATCAAGAATGGATGGACCAGATGTTCTCTGTGTCAGAAATCCATACGGTAGCTCAAGATATTATAGATGCTGTGTTAAAAATACTTCACATGGCTTCTAGTCACATTATCGGACATTCTTCATCAGTACATCAAACTTCTCTAGATAATACTGACATACCAAATAAAGAGCCATTAGCAACATGGTTTGACAGTAAACAGAAGAAATTTTTATCTGCACTTGGTGTAGACTCTACAAAACATACCTGGTTAGAATCTGGAGCAAGTGGCTCGACATCTGAACCTGTAGATCACATTAATGATAAGATCATTAACACGATTTTTAAGAAGTTGAACTCATTTGTTTGTCCAAAATTACAAAACTGCTTCAAACCAGAAAGCCATGCTGCCCATTCAAAGCCTGCGCCTGACAAGAAATCTTTGTCTCGATCTCACCTTAGTGTTTACACAATTAAAGTGATAAAAATTGTTTTGGATGCTATCCAGGAAGGACTACAATACAATAAGAAAAATCTAAATCTTAGCAGGGGTAGCCCTCCCAAGAATTTTAGAGGTAGAGGATTTTTCACTGACACTGAAAATGAATTAGACTCTGTTGTCACAAAGCTAAGTAATGACATTATGACAAGTTCATTAGCAACTTGCATTTGTGAGGTGTTAAGTGGAAACACAGATAAAAGCAATATTTTACTCCCTTCAGATAAACTAAGGTCTAAAATCTCATATGGAACTGGTGGCATTGATCAACAAAAACTTTTGCCTTCTCATTGCCAGCACATGCAGGAGGAAGTTCACCAATGTACTAGATTGCAAGTGTTAGATAGAATTGGAGATACCTTATATGACATGTTATGCAAGCTCATAGGAGACCATCCACAGTCTCCCCTACCTGATGAGCAAAATACAGAGAGGATCAATGAGAAGTTGAGAACAACCAGTACATTGCAGTCCAATCTTAAGCTAATTTCTCATACAATTCTACAAGGTATTGTTTCAAAATTATGTGGTGTTGAGATAGATTGCATTTTCAAAAATTCAGAATTTAAAGCTATCTCAGAGTATATTGACACTGACAGCCTGTCATTTGCTTTGCTTCTTGAGGAAATGAGCAGAGCCTCTGACATAATCTTCAGCATGGTGCCCAATGTGACCTGGCCAGGTAGCCAAGAGGTGACTAACAAAAAGGGAAAAACTACTGCCCCCAAAACAGGAACCACAAAAGAAAAGCATCTAAATAAACTGAAAATCATGGCTTCAGATATCCTTAAAATGGTTTTTGCTAAATTGGAAGGGTTTGCCAATGGAAATTTAGAAACTCTGGACGCTATAATCAGTGGAAATAAAAAGAACAGCAGGACATACTGGGAAAGTGAAAATACCAACATTTGTGCTAACACACGTGAAAAACGATTGCAGTCGACTTTATACATGCATGCAAAGAAAGTGTCAAGTACTATTTTGAAAGCTATTCAAACTGAATTAAACGTGAGCTTGCCAGATTTGGAAACATGTATAAGCAAGCCACTACAAGAGAAACAAACACTTAAGAACTTAGTCAATTTCATTTTGGATGCAATTTCTCCAGATATCTTTAATGAAACTGAACCAGAAGAGAGAGGCATTGAAAATTATAGATACAGGCCAACCTATGGAAATTTTCTTCCTGGAGGAGCTGACCCAGAGTCATATCTAGAAGACCCTGCAGAAACAGAAAGAAAGTGCTGAAGAGGAAAGACCAACAGAAGAAGAAACTAAATCAGATTCTCTTAAGCAACAGGAACTCGAAAGAACATTAAAAAAATTTGAAGTAGAATTCAAAGAGCTACAAAAGTCCCCAGTCGTGCCCATTATAAGAAATATTTTGAATGAAATTTTTCAGAATGATTTAATTGATCAACCAAATGTGCTTCCTCTTCCCCAGTCCCATTTATGTGACATTCCTCATGCTGGTGATGAGCCACTTGCTCAAACATCTGTTCAACCCCTGGATAAAACAATGGGCCCTTTAGTGTCTGAAGCGGATGTAACCATTGTTGCAGATAATATTGTTAGAACCATATTTCAAAAACTTTATTCTGCTGCTATGACAGATAGAAATGAAAATTAAAATAGGTATAATACTATCACCTTTCCAGCAAATATCTCTTTTACTGAACATACCAGTGGAGGAAAGTCCCCTGTTTATTCTACCATACTGGACAGAAATCCATGTACACTTCAGTCCACACTCAATATTGGTAAACTGACCAAAATAAATGTAGTTGAAGATATTATACAGTCAGTATTAACAAATTTAGAAACATTTGCTAGTACCAAAGTAAAAGCCCTCTTTGTCCTCTTATCAATTTCACAGTTCCAATGGCTTTACCTTTACAGCAGGATGAGACTGCTTCAAGCCAACCATGCTTATCAACCAAAGATTCATATTCTGATGACCAATTTTCTTGTTGCTCAGTGGATCATAATAAATCAGGAAAGACCACCTCAATATGTCAACTGAGTGCCTCTAAATTAAATATATATGCAACAGAAGTGGCTACACAAATTTTACAAGGAATCAAACGTAAGTTAGATAAAGAAATAAAAACTCCATTCTTAACTCATAATGTTGTGGCTTCTGAAAGTATTCCAAGTCAGGTTGTTAACACAATGTTAGATATTGTGTCTACTAAAGGCAAATATGAAAAGAATATATTTGACAGAGAGACTGATCCAGGTCGGCCAGAAGATATTGTTGAAAAGCTGTTCAATAAAAGTGATTATCGGGAAAAACTTCAATGTCAAATACTAGATACCATTGAAGGTATCTTAATTGACATCTGTGAGAAAACAATAGATGAGAATAATCTCCCATTTGCTGTATCCACTCTTAAGTGTAATGTAAGTGGGAGACATTTAGAAACAAACTCTGAAAGGGATCCCAAGTATGCAAATAAGGCTATTCTTAGGCTTTTAGTTCCTAAGGAGTATGTTGCTATGATTTCCAATGTATGGTGGATATTGTTCTTCAAAATCTCACTTCTGCTATCATGCTTGCAGTAAATGCAAAGGATTCTATTTCTCCAAGACTGCCTCTGATATTTTCTGACGCATTTCCCATAGCAGAGGTCAACAATCTCCTGTTATAGACTCAATGAATGAAAGGAAAAGGGAGAGATTTCCATTTGCAAGAAATGAAAGAGATGTACAGCTGAAATCAGCTTATTCTGATGATAATCAGACAGCTGTACTTAAGAAACAAGATGCCGGACTTCCCTGGTGGCGCAGTGGTTAAGAATCCGCCTGCCAATGCAGGGGACATGGGTTCGAGCCCTGGTCGGGGAAGATCCCACATGCCGCAGAGGAACTAAGCCAATGTGCCACAACTACCGAAGCCCGGGCACCTAAAGCCCGTGCTCCGCAACAAGAGAAGCCACTGCAATGAGAAGCCCGCGCACCGCACGGAAGAGCAGCCCCTGCTCGCCACAACTAGAGAAAGACCGCGTGCAGCAGTGAAGACCCAACACAGCCAAAAAATAATAATAAAATAAAATTTTTTTAAAAAAAAGAAAGAAACAAGATGCCAAGAAATCTGCTCCTGAGCCATGTGAGGAAAATGCTCATTTCATTACTAAAACTATTTTGAATAGATTAAAATCTTTTGCCACAGAAAGAATAGATTTGCTACTTATTCCTCATACGGAGATTAGAGAAAAACCATATGTTGGATCAGAATTTACAAACTGTAAACAAGATGACAGCGTATTTCTTGAATCAAACCAAATGCCATTAGATATGAATATCCTGAAAATATCAACAGCTAAAACCGTTCTCAGTCAACAAGTCACAAATTACATATTTGCTAATTTCAGAGAAAAACATGGGACCTGCAATTCATGTATCACAAGCTAGTCTTAAGGAATATGCTGACATAATCGCCAGTACCATTTTTTTTTTTTTTTTGCATTACGCGGGCCTCTCACTGTTGTGGCCTCTCCCATTGCAGAGCACAGGCTCCAGAGGCGCAGGCTCAGCGGCCATGGCTCACGGGCCCAGCCGCTCCGCGGCATGCGGGATCCTCCCGGACCGGGGCACGAACCCGCGTCCCCTGCATCGGCAGGCGGACTCCCAACCACTGCGCCACCAGGGAAGCCCGCCAGTACCATTTTGACACATAAAAAATGACATATACCTAGAAATCCAAAAGATGTATACATATCAAAACAATACTTCATTCCAAGAAAACATCATTGCAAGTGAAACTGTCAACAACATCTTAAAGAGTTTACATGATAAAATATCTTTAAAGGCAAGTAGCTTTTACTCAAAGCAGGACCCTGGTCTTTTTACACAATTAACTGTACAAAATGAAATATTGAGGAAGGCGGAAGATGGCGGAAGAGTAAGACGCGGAGATCACCTTCCTCCCCACAGATACACCAGAAATACATCTACACGTAGAACAACTCCTACAGAACACCTACTGAAGGCTGGCAGAAGACCTCAGACCTCCCAAAAGGCAAGAAACTCCCCACGTACCTGGGTAGGGCAAAAGAAAAAACAGAGACAAAAGAATAGGGACGGGACCTGCACCAGTGGGAGGGAGCGGTGAAGGAGGAAAAGTTTCCACACTCTAGGAAGCCCCTTCGCGGGCGGAGACTGCGGGAGGCGGAGGGGGGAGCTTCGAAGCTGCGGAGGAGAGCACAGCCACAGGGGTGCGGAGGGCAAAGCGGGGATATTCCCGCACAGAGGATCGGTGCCGACCGGCACTCACCAGCCCGAGAGGCTTGTCTGCTCACCCGCCGGGGCGGGCGGGGCTTCGAGCTGAGGCCGGAGCGCAGGGAGAGGACTGGGGTTGGCGGCTTGAACATAGCCTGAAGGGGTTAGTGCACCACAGCTAGTCGGGAGGGAGTCCGGGGAAAAGCCTGCACCTGCAGAAGAGGCAGGAGACTTTTCCTTCCCTCTTTGTTTCCTGGGGCGTGAGGAGAGGGGTTTAAGAACGCTGCTTAAAGGAATTCCAGAGACGGGCGCGAGCCGCGGCTAAAAGCGCGAACCCCAGAGACGGGCGCGAGCCGCGGCTGAAAGCGCGGACCCCAGAGACGGGCGCGAGCCGCGGCTGAAAGCGCGGAATTCAGAGACGGGCGCGAGCCGCGGCTGAAAGCGCGGAATCCAGAGACGGGCGCGAGCCGCGGCTGAAAGCGCGGAATCCAGAGACGGGCGCGAGCCGCGGCTGAAAGCGCGGAATTCAGAGACGGGCGCAAGCCGTGGCTAAAAGCGCGGACCCCAGAGGCGGGCGGGAGACGTTAAGGCTGCTGCTGCCGCCACCGAGGGGCCTGTGTGCGAGCACAGGTCACTCTCCACACCCCTCTTCCGCGGAGCCTGTGCAGCCCGCCACTGCCGGGTTCCCGGGATCCAGGGACAACTTCCCCGGGAGAGCGCACAGCGCGCCTCAGGCTGGTGCAAAGTCACGCCGGCCTTTGCCACCGCAGGCCCGCCCCGCACTCTGTGCCCCTCCGTCCCCGCCGGCCTGAGTGCGCCAGAGCCCCCAATCAGCGGCTCTTTTAACCCCATCCTGTCTGAGCAAAAAACAGACGCCCTCCAGCGATCTACACGCAGTGGCAGGGCCAAATCCAAAGCTTAGCCCTGGGAGCTGTGAGAACAAAGAAGAGAAAGGGAAATCTCTCCCAGCAGCCTCAGAAGCAGCGGATTAAAGCTCCACAATCAACTTGATGTACCCTGCATCTGTGGAATACCTGAATAGACAACCAATCATCCCAAATTAAGGAAGTGGACTTTAGGAGCAAGATCTATGATTTTTTCCCCTTTCCTCTTTTTGTGAATGTGTATGTGTATGCTTCTGTGTGAGATCTTGTCTGTATAGTCTTGCTTCCACCATTTGTCCTAGGGTTCTATCCGTCCATGTTTTTTTTTAAATTTTTTTTCTTAATAATTAATTTTAATAACCTTATTATACTTTACCTTCGTTCTTTCTTTCTTTCCGTCCTTCCTTCCCTCCTTTAGACAACGAATCATCCCAAATTGAGGAGGTGGTCTCTGACAGCAAGATTTAGGATTTTTCCCCATTTACCTCTTTTAGTGAGGGTGTATGTGTATGCTTCTGTGTAAGATTTTGTCTGTATAGCTTTGCTTCCAACATTTGTCCTAAGGTTCTTTCCGTCCCTTTTTTTTTTCCTAAATAAGAAGTTTTTAATTCAATAACTTTATTATACTTTATTTTATTTTTACTGTATCTTCTTTCTTTCTGTCTTTTTTCCTTCCTTCCTTCCTCCCTCCCTCCTTTCTTTCCTTCTTGCCTTCTTGCCTTCTTTGCTTCTTTCTTTCTTTCTTCCTTCCTTCCTACCCTCCTTTCCTTCTTTCTTTCCTCATACTTCTACTAATTCCCTCTACTTTTTCTCCCTTTTATCCTGAGCCTGTGGATGAAAAGCTTTTGGTGCTCCAGCCAGGAGGCAGGGCTCTGCCTCTGAGGTAGGACAGCCAACTTCAGGACGCTGATCAACAAGAGACCTCCCAGCTCCACATAATATCAAACGGCGAAAATCTCCCAGAGACCTTCATCTTAACACCAGCACCCAGCTTCACTCAACGACCAGCAAGCCACAGTGCTGGAAAACCTATGCCAAACAACTAGCAAAACAGGAACACAACCCCACCCATTAGCAGAGAGGCTGCCTAAAATCATAATAAGGCCACAGACGCCCCCAAACACACCACCAGACGTGAACCTGCCCACTAGAGAGACAAGATCCAGCCTCATCCACCACAACACAGGCACTAGCCCCCTCCACCAGGAAGCCTACACAACCCACTGAACCAACCTTAGCCACTGGAGACAGACATCAAAAACAGGAGGAACTACAAACCTGCAGCCTGCAAAAAGGAGACCCCAAACACAGTAAGATAAGCAAAATGAGAAGACAGAAAAACACACAGCAGATAAAGGAGCAAGATAAAAATGCACCAGACCTAACAAATGAAGAGGAAATAGGCAGTCTACCTGAAAGAGAATTCAGAATAATGATAGTAAGGTTGATCCGAAATCTTGGAGATAGAATGGACAATAGATTGGACAAAATGCAAGAATCAGTTAACAAGGACCTAGAAGAACTAAAGATGAAACAAGCAACGATGAACAACACAATAAATGAAATTAAAAGTACTCTAGATGGGATCAATAGCAGAATAACTGAGGCAGAAGAACGGATAAGTGACCTGGAAGATAAAATAGTGGAAATAACTACTGCAGAGCAGAATAAAGAAAAAAGAATGAAAAGAACTGAGGACAGTCTCAGAGACCTCTGGGACAACATTAAACGCACCAACATTCGAATTATAGGGGTTCCAGAAGAAGAAGAGAAAAAGAAAGGGACTGAGAAAATATTTGAAGAGATTATAGTTGAAAACTTCCCTAATATGGGAAAGGAAATAGTTAATCAAGTCCAGGAAGCACAGAGAGTCCCATACAAGATAAATACAAGGAGAAATACGCCAAGACACATATTAATCAAACTGTCAAAAATTAAATACAAAGAAAGCATATTAAAAGCAGCAAGGGAAAAACAACAAATAACACATAAGGGAATCCCCATAAGGTTAACAGCTGATCTCTCAGCAGAAACCCTACAAGCCAGAAGGGAGTGGCAGGACATACTGAAAGTGATGAAGGAGAAAAACATGCAGCCAAGACTACTCTACCCAGCAAGGATCTCATTCAGATTTGATGGAGAAATTAAAACCTTTACAGACAAGCAAAAGCTGAGAGAGTTCAGCACCACCAAACCAGCTTTACAACAAATGCTAAAGGATCTTCTCTAGGCAAGAAACACAAGAGAAGGAAAAGACCTATAATAACGAACCCAAAACAATTTAGAAAATGGGAATAGGAACATACATATCGATAATTACCTTAAATGTAAATGGACTAAATGCTCCCACCAAAAGACACAGATTAGCTGAATGGATACAAAAACAAGACCCTTATATATGCTGTCTACAAGAGACCCACTTCAGACCTAGAGACACATACAGACTGAAAGTGAGGGGATGGAAAAAGATATTCCATGCAAATGGAAGCCAAAAGAAAGCTGGAGTAGCAATTCTCATATCAGACAAAATAGACTTTAAAATAAGGACTATTAAAAGAGACAAAGAAGGACACTACATAATGATCAAGGGATCGATCCAAGAAGAAGATATAACAATTGTAAATATTTATGCACCCAACATAGGAGCACCTCAATACATTAGGCAAATACTAACAGCCATAAAAGGGGAAATCAACAGTAACACATTCATAGTAGGGGACTTAAACACCCCACTTTCACCCATGGACAGATCATCCAAAATGAAAATAAATAAGGAAACACAAGCTTTAAATGATACATTAAACAAGATGGACTTAATTGATATTTATAGGACACTCCATCCAAAAACAACAGAATACACATTTTTCTCAAGTGCTCATGGAACATTCTCCAGGATAGATCATATCTTAGGTCACAAATCAAGCCTTGGTAAATTTAAGAAAATTGAAATTGTATCAAGTATCTTTTCTGACCACAACGCCATGAGACTAGATATCAATTACAGGAAAAGATCTGTAAAAAATACAAACACATGGAGGCTAAACAATACACTACTTAATAATGAAGAGATCACTGAAGAAATCAAAGAGGAAATCAAAAAATACCTAGAAACAAATGACAATGGAGATACAACGACCCAAAACCTGTGGGATGCAGCAAAAGCAGTTCTAAGGGGGAAGTTTATAGCAATACAAGCCCACCTTAAGAAGCAGGAAACATCTCGAATAAACAACCTAACCTTGCACCTCAAGCAATTAGAGAAAGAAGAACAAAAAAACCCCAAAGCTAGCAGAAGGAAAGAAATCATAAAAATCAGATCAGAAATAAATGAAAAAGAAATGAAAGAAACAATAGCAAAGATCAATAAAACTAAAAGCTGGTTCTTTGAGAAGATAAACAAAATAGATAAACCACTAGCCAGACTCATCAAGAAAAAAAGGGAGAAGACTCAAATCAATAGAATTAGAAATGAAAAAGGAGAGGTAACAACTGACACTGCAGAGATAAAAGAGATCATGAGAGATTACTACAAGCAACTCTATGCCAATAAAATGGACAACCTGGAAGAAATGGACAAATTCTTAGAAATGCACAACCTGCCAAGACTGAATCAGGAAGAAATAGAAAATATGAACAGACCAATCACAAGCACTGAAATTGAAACTGTGATTAAAAATCTTCCAACAAAGAAAAGCCCAGGACCAGATGGCTTCACAGGCGAATTCTATCAAACATTTAGAGAAGAGCTAACACCTATCCTTCTCAAACTCTTCCAAAATATAGCAGAGGGAGGACCACTCCCTAACTCCTTCTACGAGGCCACCATCACCTTGATACCAAAACCAGACAAGGATGTCACAAAGAAAGAAAACTACAGGCCAATATCACTGATGAACATAGATGCAAAAATCCTCAACAAAATACTAGCAAACAGAATCCAACAGCACATTAAAAGGATCATACACCATGATCAAGTGGGGTTTATTCCAGGAATGCAAGGATTCTTCAATATACACAAATCTATCAATGTGATAAACCATATTAACAAATTGAAGGAGAAAAACCATATGATCATCTCAATAGATGCAGAGAAAGCTTTTGACAAAATTCAACACCCATTTATGATAAAAACCCTGCAGAAAGTAGGCATAGAGGGAACTTTCCTCAACATAATAAAGGCCATATATGACAAGCCCACAGCAAACATCATCCTCAATGGTGAAAAACTGAAAGCATTTCCACTAAGATCAGGAACAAGACAAGGTTGCCCACTCTCACCACTATTATTCAACATTGTTTTGGAAGTTTTAGCCACAGCAATCAGAGAAGAAAAGGAAATAAAAGGAATCCAAATTGGAAAAGAAGAAGTAAAGCTGTCACTGTTTGCAGATGACATGATCCTATACATAGAGAACCCTAAAGATGCTACCAGAAAACTACTAGAGCTAATCAATGAATTTGGTAAAGTGGCAGGATACAAAATTAATGCACAGAAATCTCTGGCATTCCTATATACTAATGATGAAAAATCTGAAAGTGAAATCAAGAAAACACTCCCATTTACCATTGCAACAAAAAGAATAAAATATCTAGGAATAAACCTACCTAAGGAGACAAAAGACCTGTATGCAGAAAATTATAAGACACTGATGAAAGAAATTAAAGATGATATAAATAGATGGAGAGATATACCATGTTCTTGGATTGGAAGAATCAACATTGTGAAAATGACTCTACTACCCAAAGCAATCTATAGATTCAATGCAATCCCTATCAAACTACCACTGGCATTTTTCACAGAACTAGAACAAAAAATTTCACAATTTGTATGGAAACACAAAAGACCCCGAATAGCCAAAGCAATCTTGAGAACGAAAGAAGGAACTGGAGGAATCAGGCTCCCTGACTTCAGACTATACTACAAAGCTACAGTAATCAAGACAGTATGGTACTGGCAGAAAAACAGAAAGATAGATCAATGGAACAGGATAGAAAGCCCAGAGATAAACCCATGCACATATGGACACCTTATCTTTGATAAAGGTGGCAGTAATGTACAATGGAGAAAGGACAGCCTCTTCAATAAGTGGTGCTGGGAAAACTGGACAGGTACATGTAAAAGTATGAGATTAGATCACTCCCTAACACCACACACAAAAATAAGCTCAAAATGGATTAAAGACCTAAATGTAAGGCCAGAAACTATCAAACTCTTAGAGGAAAACATAGGCAGAACACTCTATGACATAAATCAAAGCAAGATCCTTTCTGACCCACCTCCTAGAGTAATGGGAATAAAAACAAAAATAAACAAATGGGACCTAATGAAACTTCAAAGCTTTTGCACAGTAAAGGAAACCATAAACAAGACCAAAAGACAACCCTCAGAATGGGAGAAAATATTTGCAAATGAAGCAACCGACAAAGGATTAATCTCCAAAATTTACAAGCAGCTCATGCAGCTCAATAACAAGAAAACAAACAACCCAATCCAAAAATGGGCAGAAGACCTAAATAGACATTTCTCCAAAGAAGATATACAGACTGCCAACAAACACATGAAAGAATGCTCAACATCACTAATCATTAGAGAAATGCAAATCAAAACTACAATGAGATATCATCTCACACCAGTCAGAATGGCCATCATCAAAAAATCTAGAAACAGTAAATGCTGGAGAGGGTGTGGAGAAAAGGGAACCCTCTTACACTGTTGGTGGGAATGTAAATTGATACAGCCACTGTGGAGAACAGTATGGAGGTTCCTTAAAAAGCTACAAATAGAACTACCATATGACCCAGCAATCCCACTACTGGGCATATACCCTGAGAAAACCATAATTCAAAAAGAGACATGTACCAAAATGTTCATTGCAGCTCTATTTACAATAGCCCGGAGATGGAAACAACCTAAATGCCCGTCATCGGATGAATGGATAAAGAAGATGTGGCACATATATACAATGGAATATTACTCAGCCATAAAAAGAAACGAAATTGAGCTATTTGTAATGAGGTGGATAGACCTAGAGTCTGTCATACAGAGTGAAGTAAGTCAGAAAGAGAGAGACAAATACCGTATGCTAACACATATATATGGAATTTAAGGAAAAAAAATGTCATGAAAAACCTAGGGGTAAAGCAGGAATAAAGACGCAGACCTCTTAGAGAACGGACTTGAGGTTATGGGGAGGGGGAAGGCTGAGCTGTGACAGGGCGAGAGAGAGTCATGGGCATATACACACTAACAAACGCAGTAAGGTAGATAGCTAGTGGGAAGCAGCTGCATGGCACAGGGATATTGGCTCGGTGCTTTGTGACAGCCTGGAGGGGTGGGATGGGGAGGGTGGGAGGGAGGGAGACGCAACAGGGAAGACATATGGGAACATATGTTTATGTATGACTGATTCACTTTGTTATAAAGCAGAAACTAACACACCATTGTAAAGCAATTATACCCCAATAAAGATGTAAAAAAATAAAAAAAATAAAAAAAAATTAAAAAAAAATGAAATATTGCCTGGTCAAAGAAAAATGGAAGACAACACTGAACTGCCTCTCTTTTCAAAATGCTCAGATCAAAACCAAATTATATCAGAAGGAGAAAACCAAAGAAGGACTTTGGAAGAAATATTTAGAAATGGAGAATATGGACAGGAAAAAATAACTTCTTTGTTAAGTGTAGTTAAGGATATTTTAAAGAAGGTATATCAAAGGGTAATGGAAGATACAGACCATTGGCCTCCATTTAATGAACTCCCCCACTTTACATCTGATTCTAAAATTAAAACATCAGCACACAAAAAAGCTTTCCAGTCACATATAAACAGTGTCGCAAATGACATAGTTGAAAGTGTTTTCAGAAAAATGTTCTCAATAATTATGACATCTTTATATGAAAACAGTGAGACCAGGGGAGAATTGGAAGCGTCTGGCAATGAAGAACTGATGATGAATCCATCGTGCTTTAGAGAATTGAAACAAGCAGAAAAAAGAAGTGTTCCCCCTGAACCTGTGATACCGCAAGTTTATCCTTACACAGGTATTGGAAGTGTCACTTCATTGGAAAACATTGTATTGCAATTTTCTCCATTGCGACTGGGTGAACAATTGGTCCAAAAGGTTCTCAAAAAGAACACAGATTTTGCTTTGCTGAATCTAGAAGAGAGTTCATCCCTTAAAGGTCAATCTGATGAAATTCGATATCTGAGGCCATGCAGTTCTAAAGCTAGCCCCAAGGGCAGCCCTAAGGCAAGTTTCAAAACAAATTTTAAAACAAAATCAAAAGTTACCTCTTTGGCTAAATTTGGAACAAAGCCACAGCTAGGACCTGGTGGAGCTAAAGCCAAAAGCAAAACCAAGTTAGGTCTTAGAAGACTCTAAAAGGCAACCAGTCCAAGACTTCCATGGGGCTACCAGGCCTGCTATCCACAGGGGATGCCAAAAATCTCTCAGTGAGAGCAAAACTCCCCACTGTGGAGGTAAAAGTGTATTCCAGGGATATAGTAAGTAATATTCTGGAAACAACTGTGAATGAATTTCAAGAGGTGAGGCAAAATAGAGCAATGGTAAATGTAAATACTTTACCTTCTGATCAAATTGAGATAGCAAGTGAAATAGTTGATGCAGTTTTGCAAGGATTATACGCTACAAAGAATAATTTGGCCCATCCAATAAAAGGCTCATACTCAGATGATCTCAAACTTTCACAGGGATATTTTAGTACAATCTCTTTTGCAAATCCAGAAGCCTATTTCTCTTCGGAGAATGTTTCTTCACAACTAGAAAAAAATCTTTCCTAAAGAAAATATTTTTAAACAAATGTTTGATAAATGGCAAACAGAACCAAGTGACGTGGATAACGAAAAATATAAGCTATCGACGATAGCTGAGGCTGCTTTGAATGAAATTTCAATGAAAGCAAAAGAATTAGAACAATCTGTTTCACTTTTAAGTTTGTCAGTTCTTGAGCCTTGTGAAAGCAGGCACCATAATTTTAAAAGAGCTGCTTCTAGAGTTGAGGATTCCCAAACACAAATTAATACATTTGGCCAGGAAATTGTTGAAAAACTATTCGAAAAATTAGAGTTGTGCTTCTTGACTCAGATGTTCACAACAGATAGTAAAGAAACCCTAGAAAGCAAGAAAGAAACTGCTGCTACAAGTAAACGTAGTTCCTTGAGAACAAACAATCTCAATTATGTACCATGTTATAACACAAAGTTATATTTGCTCAAGAGATAAATTGCTCAAGAGATCTTGGAAGGGGTTCTGAACACCTTAGAGTCATTTGTAGACCTACAGTTTAAACATGTCTCTACATATGCTTTTTCCGAAATTGTGAGAACACCTATTGAAAACTTTTTTGCTGTGCAAAGGAAACCATTAATGAAAATAATATTGCCCAAGTTACAAACACTGAATAAATTTCCTGATGAATCTAAATCAAGTAGTACGATTTCCCAGGAAAACATACAGAATACCCTTCAACAGCTTTACTCATTCCACTCAGAATTGCTTACTTATACTGTTAATACTGTCAGTGACATGCTTAGTATAATTAAGAACAAACTAGACAAAGAAAAATGCCATGAGGAACCATCTTCAATTAGCATGTTTGAAGAAAACATTGTAGCAAGTCAGATCATCAGCACACTGATGGACCAGTGCACTTATTTCTATGAGCTGATGAGCCAAAGCCACCCAAAGGAAAATCTGCTCCAAGGAGCTAAAAATGCCTGCACTGCTAATTGGTCCAGATTTGCAACTGGAATGGGAATGTCCACTTCAAAGTCAAAGGGAATTAGCTTCCGGGATGATCCTCCACAAATCCCTGCCTTGCCTTATTCAGAGAAAGATATGAAAATAAAGGACAAGACTTCCTCAAATATACCTTCAGATGTCAGATACTCTGCAGGAAATTCAACTAAAACCACAGAGCCAATGGAAGGGCTCGAATCTGACCTTAAACCATCATCTTCTAGAAGTGAAGCTCAAGTCTTCAGCCATTTTGATCAAGCTGTGAAAGGATACTGCTCTCTCCTCGAAGGCACTGTCTTACAAAAGCCATCTCAGAAATCTAGTGACTCTGCACAAGCAGCACTAGAGCACCCCATGTCCTTCAGAGAAATGGGAGAAGGTAAAAATCAAAGAATGCTTCACTATGATCCCCCCAAACCAGTTGTTAATCCAAACCAAATACAGACAACCATTTCTCCACTCAAAATATGTTTAGCTGAAGAAAATATTGTCAATACCATGCTGTTGAGTTATGGCCTTTCAAGTCAAACCCCACACACTAACGAAAGTATGAAAACTATGAAGCCATTTTTTGTATCAAAGGAAAGGCCTTTCTCTGTAATGTGTGAAGAACAAAAGGATGCGAAAAGCTTGCTTAAAATATGGGGGAAAAGAAGCAGCTATGAAATTGAAGAAGAAAACAAAAGCTTTGTGGCAAGTGGAGAAGATTACACTTTACTGGAAAAGTGGAAAAATAAGTACCCAAAGTTAGAGAAAATAGCAACTCTCGAAGAGGCTGAGGTCATTGCTTTTGCAGATCAGGAACTGGGACCACATGAAATCCATCTAGTAGCAAGATATGTTACTATATCTGTGGTCACACATTTCAAGAACTTCGAAACCAGAGGTGAGTGAGGACTGACTTATAAAGAGTTGGCATCATTTTAGGGAAAAAAAAGTCATTGATAATTTTAAGGGTTTTATTTTTAAACCTCACACGCAAGAAGCTACATTCACTGCTTCTCTGAAAATAGCCTTAGATTTGGGGTGGCTGTTTATTTACTTGTGTGTTTTCAACTGGTCAGTATGATAAAAGAAAAAATGTTACCCATTTACATAATTTTTATATGGAGGAGTGTTTTTCAGTTTTCCCTATCTACAGATGAGATTAAATGGGCATAATTTAAGGTGGGATATTTTGGTTGGGCATGAGGTATGGCTATGAAATGATGTTTTGCTTGGGACATACAACTGCTCTAAAGGCAATTTCCAAACAGAAGTTCCAAGAGGGTTTTTTTAAAGTTCTTTAAAAAAAGACTTCTTACGTTATAGTCAGACCTCATGCATAGTTAATTGACTGTAATGATCCAACTTCTTTTTGAGGTATACAGTTAAAGTCTTTACAATTATTGATGATAGTTTATAAGAACAGTGGCGTTAAACTTCTTGTTCTGTTCATGTTCCAGTGTTCTGACCTAAATCCTTTTTAGGTATAATACTCTAAACCCATGCTTACGAGTATGATATCTGCACTCCCTTTCTATGAATGCTTACATGCATATATTGGGTTGAACCATATGAAATAGCCATTTTTATATGTCAAACATCAGCAGTTTCATTCTGTTCTATTTATTATATACTATTTAGTCCCAAATGGGATAATTAGCTGAAGAGCCAAAAATGTTTTCAAGAATTATATGAGACCTCTAGATATCACTGGAATCACTCTAGGGCCTTGTAACACTAAAAGCTAGAAATCATTTCTCTGCCCCAGGATTTCAGCTTCTTAAAGCAACATAGCTATCCAAGGAAGAAACCAGCAATTAGAGATTTGAATTCTAAATGGGCTGCCCAGCAGAAGTAAAGATTCCACAGGTGGGAAACAGAGATTTGAAGAAAACCCAGTTCCTTTCTTGACTAGTTTTTCCTATTTCTTGAGTGAGGTACACCCAAAGTGAAATTCATATGTAAAATATTGCCAGTATTTTGAATGGTCAACATTTTTCCTTAATGCATGTTAATAATACCAATGTTTTCTGTTTCAAGGTCCTCTTGATGAAAAAGTGTCTATTATTTCCATGCTGTTAAGCAAAAAATACAAATCAAAACAGCCTCTAAGAAGCATAAACAGTGATTCTTCACTTAATTAACTTTGTGAACATCTCACTGAATTGGTTATTTCCTATATAATTTCAAGCATTTCTGATTGCACCAAAGATGGTGGAACAATACAGAAATCACTGGAAAACCAAGATGCAACTTTTAGCAAGGTTATTTTAGTTCATTCCCAAGTGTTTGAGAGTCGGTCAAGTTCTATCAGAGAACTTGCTTTAAGCATTTCTGAAATCATTATTCGAAGCCTTTTAAATAGTGACATTTTAAAGGCAGACGTTACACAAGTGGTTTCTGTAAAAGCAAAATATATTTATTGCCCAAAACCAGCTGTGGCTGACTTCAGCGATCTCTTTCAGGATCTCTTAATAGGAGTAACCCATGTTCTGTCCAAAGAAATAGGAATAAATCATCACCTTGACAGCAAAGGAAGAAACAAATCACCGTCCACACCTAAAAGCCATAGTTTTCCCATTTGCAACAAAACCAAAACTATGAAAAGACAGATAGGTGCCAGAGGTTGGAAATCAGCTCCTACTCACCAAATTAATCAACTAGCACAGAAAAATAAACTAAATTCTCTAGCATGTAAGTTAGACATTCTGGTTGGCAGCCTAAGAACTCATGAATTCAAAGAAGTAGTCAACAAAATTTTCAATATTTTTTTCAATTTGAAATTTGACCCAATTTTGAAAACAAATTTTCAATTTGTTTTTGCCAGATGAATGCCCAAATTGTGATACAGATTCTGGTAAAATAGCAAGAGAAATGTTCCTATCTTCAAATAACCAGCAATGTCATAGAATTCCTAGAAATAACCTAGGGCTCTCCCCCAAATCAGCTTTTCTTCTGAATGTTGTGTGTGAGAAACTTATTAGAATACTCTTGGAAGAATGCACAACCAACAACTTCCTTACAGATGGTCCTCTTTCTGATGAAATATCAACAGAATGTCAACTGTTCAACATACTTCAAAATGTAGAGGATTATTGCAGGGGAACAATGGACTATGGCTTACCAGTTGAAGGATATGACATATCAGACCTTTTGGAAAATCTGGCAGAAATAGATCAAGAATCTATGCTTAGTATTATTTCCCATAGCTTGGTAAAATCCTTAATGGAAAAATTGTCATGCAGTATACAGCAACCTCCCAGAAGTCTACCACTTAGAAACAAGCATTTAGCATATAGGACAAGAGAGAGACCTCCTAGTTTCCCAAAAGCAAAAAGGCCAGAATTAAAAGAATCAGGACAGGGTAAAGACTCTGTGAGATTCATGAGTTATGACAGCAAGCCTCTGACAGGACCATTGAATAATCGTAGGGTGATTCATTCCAAAATGCAAACCCCATTCCGTAAGCAATTTTCAGGAAAATTCCCTTCTCTACCTCCTCTTCGAAGACCAGGTAAAAAGGAATTGAATGCAACAGCCTTTCTTAACATGTGATATCCAGGAGGCATGAACACAGGAGTGTACTCTGCCACGTTTCTGGAGGAAATAATTGCAGACATTTTTCTTAATCTCACCACCTCGGTGCAGGGCAAAAATGTAAATATCACTGAAGCCCAGCTCAACGAGATGAATATATTAGATGTCAACTCTGTGGTGAATGAGTTTAATAATGCTCAAGTCACTGTTTTACAGGATGTTGAAGAAAGGATATGTTTTCCACCAATCTATAAAGAAACTGTTAGTAAGATTGTTGACTCTGTTTATAATGATGTATTGTGGGACTATGCATTTCAAGTTACCTGTGGCAATCATCTGGCACATGCTGCCACGTCAGTAGCAGAACAGATAACTAATGGCATATTGAAAGAGAGTATAGACTACCAACTCCCACTGTACTTTGTTGGAAAGCTCATGCCTAATTCATATTACCCTCTCAAAGCTGAAAATATACTACAGAAACTTCAAAACAACCTGAGTGAACTTAATTACCAAGGTCAACATTCAACAGGCTATACTACCATCCTAACATTCAACAGGCTATACTACCATCCTAACACACGCATTTTTAGAAGATGTCATCAGAAGACTATTATCTCAGCTCATTCCCCTACCCAGCGAGGCTTCATGCTTGGGAAAGAAATACTTAGTGACTTTGGATTTTAATGAGATGGCCACCTATATAATAAATAAGGTTTTGTTAGCCATTTCAAAGCATAAGATTTGGCTCACTAAATACGATTGTCAATATCTATATACAGAAAAAAACCTTCAAAATATGCTGGAGTCTGTTTATAATAATATTTTGCAGATGTCTGGCTTGATTGCATCAATACAGAAAAGTATAGAAACCTAATAATGGTTGACCGAATGGCCAGTCTTATTATTCAAGAGATTATTGAAAATCATCTTCAACCCTTTTTGTGTGAAGAGGGCTTACCTCATTCAACGACTCTATTGGATGAAATACCAAATATGGTTAAAGAGGTTCTCAGTGAAGTCACAGGGTCACACAGACCCCAGAAGCCATCATCACTAGGTATGGACTTTTTTTAAAAATTTTTTTTAAAACTAGATCCTTACTCTATCTACAGTTTCCCCTTTCTTCTTTGCCTTTAATATTTATTTATTTATTTTTGGCTGTGTTGGGTCTTGGTTTCTGTGCGAGGGCTTTCTCTAGTTGCGGCAAGAGGGGGCCACTCTTCATCGCGGTGTGCAGGCCTCTCACTATCGCGGCCTCTCTTGTTGCGGAGCACAGGCTCCAGACGCGCAGGCTCAGTAGTTGTGGCTCACGGGCCTAGGTGCTCCGCGGCATGTGGGATCCTCCCAGACCAGGGCTCGAACCCATGTCCCCTGCATTGGCAGGCAGATTCTCAACCACTGCACCACCAGGGAAGCCCCACTAGGTATGGACTTTTATCCTAATGCATTTGTAGAAGAAATTGTTGCCAGACTATTTGCAAAGCTCTTCGATCCAAAATATAACACTGAGTGTGATTTGGATAAAGTGACCCAAAAAATAGTAAACTCAATAAACAACCATTTTAACAAAGCTAAAATCTGCATTCTTCATGATGACCAAGAGCAGCCATTCCCCACTGTAGATACAGACACTGCGGATGAACTTGTCAATCCAGTTTATGAAAATGTTCTGAAACAGCATGGGCTGGCCCCTGAGGTTGATAATAAAGAACTCAAAGACAGTGATATTTTTGTGGAAAACATTACCAATTTAATCATAGCAGATATTTCTGATTATCTTTTCATCCACTGTTTTCTGGGGATTTGTCGGCTTCTTCCTATGCTACTTTAACAGCAGAAAACATTATTCAGAACATCTTTAGTGGCATCACTGAACCTACCCAGCCAAGCCAGCATTTATCTCCATATAACACCTTGCTGCCATACACATTTTAGAAGACATAATCAGAATATTATTATCTAGAATCTTTCCTTCTTCATCTAACATAGTTCTATACAGTGAAACTCCAAGATAGATCAGGAATTAATCACAGTGAAATCTCTTCAAAGTTTATCAGTGATATTAGGATGAAAATTTCCCAACGTGAAATTCGATTTTCAAAAGATGAAGATGAAACCGAATCTGTTTATTCAAAGGATGATGCTCAGCGTCTCGTTGATTCCACATTCAGAAATATCTTGCAAAACTCTGGGTCTCAAGAAGCAGTTGAGCACGATAACACAAGCAGTGACAATGTTCTTATTGATAGAATAGCAGGTTTTATCATTAAAAATATCTGTCAACAACATCTTCATCCATTTGTGTATGGAAAGTTGTCATTTCCCTCATCATATGCATACTTTGATAGTATGAGAAGAAGGCAATGTTTTTTTGCCAGTGTTTACTCCTCAGCCTTTTTGGAAGATGTGATCTCTGGGGTTTTAAGCAAAATATTCCACAGGGTATTAGGTATTGTGCAAACAAAATCACTAAGAGATTCAGAAAAAGAACTGTTGGAAACAGCTGGAAAACTCATATATTTGATAATGGAAGAATTCTCAAAAGTTCAAGTTAGCATCCTAGAAAATGCTAAGGAACAATTGTGCTTGCCCCTAGTAGATAGAGACATAGTGATAAAAATTATTGACACGGCATATAGCAAAGTTTTACAAGAATGTGAACTGGAACCTAATAAAGACCTTCTCGGTGACACCAAGACACTGGCGGAGAGGGTAACTAAAATTATCCTGGCTGAAGTTTGTGATTTCCGAATTCCTCCACATTTCATAGCAAAGCTGCCTTTTAAATCATACTCAAAACTCAATGCTGATGTTTTGATAAAGAGAGTTCATTATGCGATCAGTAAATCAAGACTCCGAAGACAGACTTGTACAATATATACCACCATATTATCATATACACATTTGGAAAATATAGTCACTCGGGTTTTATCTCAGATATGTCCATTGAACTGCAGTGCAGAAGACCCATGCCTTTCGCAGTCACACTTCAGCAACACAGTTGTGAGAATGATCGATGAGATCATGTCAATAATTTCTAAACATGCAACATGCATTATTAAAGATGGAAGTGAAAAACAAAACGTGATTTCAGAAAAGATATCCAGGCTATGGTTGATGCCATTTATAATGACATTTCTAATTCAAATCTATACCAGTCTCTTTCAAAAGATAAAAAAGGCATAAGTAATATACCTGTTACAAAAATAGCAAGTTATATAAGGGAGATATTTAACCATCATCTTGAGTCATTCTTTTTTTTTGCGGTACGCGGGCCTCTCACTGCTGTGGCCTCTCCCGTTGCGGAGCACAGGCTCCGGACGCACAGGCCCAGCGGCCATGGCTCACGGGCCCAGCTGCTCCGCAGCATGTGGGATCTTCCCAGACCGGGACACGAACCCGTGTCCCCCACATCGGCAGGCGGACTCTCAACCACTGCACCACCAGGGAAGCCCCCATCTTGAGTCATTCTTATCTGGAGATAAAACTCTTCCTTCAGGTACAGTGGATCAAACTTATCAACAGAGAGCAATAGATCCTAAACAAAGAGAATTATCTTTCATTGTGAATTCAGCCGTCTTTTTGGAGGAAGTAATTTCTGAGCTTTTATGCAAAATCCTTCATGTATTCTCACATAATGTCCTGGCTGCCGAAAACCCATGTAAAGCAAAAGCCAATGTTACTGATATTGTTACAAGATTAGTAAAATCAATTGTGCTGGAGTTCACCAGATCACAAATTTTAGTTGCAGATCACTTGGATGAAATCTGTATTTTTCAGAAGGATATAAAGAAATGGTTAAAAAACTATCAACATTATTTATGAAAAAATATTAGATGATTATCGATCTCTGGTTCATGTTTATAGAGCTATACAAAATGATGCTGTCAATGTGGGGGAAAAATGTATTATTTGCTGTTAGGAGAATTTTATGATTATCAGGTGGAGTCATTAGTTACAGGAGAATTAGCAACTTCTTCCTATTCCTCCCTCCAAGAGGAGAACATCATCAGAAATGTACTTGACACCATCAACGATGATAGCCATGACTTGCCATCATGCATCACTGTATTGCTTTGTTCCCTTTTAGAAGATATGATTTACAAGCTTCTAGCACATATGTTCCCTTCATCTGAGACTGAAACAGAACCAAATGAGGAAGAGGTGCCACCAGATTATGAGTTTGTGAACAGTGCTTCAAAACTAACTGATGATATCATAACAGAAATTTCTGAACATGAGATTAGACTTGCCAAGGCAGAGGAGCATGTGGAGAGTTGGCAATTAGGGGTAATCAATAACTTCGTTGACTCCATATGTAACAATATTATTTAAAAAATTAAGTTTGAAGATGAAGTACAGAAAGATACATGCAAAAGAGGAGGCTCATTCCTCAGGAGAATAGCTGGTTTCATTATGGAGGTAATTGTGGACCACCATCCGCAGCTATTTTTATGTGAGGAAGAATCATTTCCCAGTGACTTACCCCAAAATGACCATGTCACTGAACTCTTGAATCCCATGAAAGAAAAAATACAGTCCTTCCCACAGGTTTCTGTATACTCTGCTGCATTTTTGGAAGATGTTGTAATTGACCTTGTTCGCAAATTTTATACTCTACCAAGAATTGCTGAAAATCCTAAGGACAAAGAGATATCATGGGTCTAGCTATAAAATTTGCAAATGCCCTGATAGGGGAATTTAGGAAAAGTGAAATTAAAGTTCTAGCGAATGCTGAAAAAATGTTTTCATTTCCACCTATAGATAAAGAGACAAGTCGATAAAGTATCTGATTCTGTGTATGATGAGGTCATAGACATATATGGATCTAAAAATGTTCAGAAACATGATAGAAGTAACATTGTTATAGAGATGATTGCTGTTTTGGCCAAGAAGGCAATCTCTGCTTTCCAGATTCAACCACTTTTTTCGGGAAGCTGGTCTTCCACCTTCTTTTCATTTCTAGATGTGGATAGCATCATCCAAAGAGTTCAACAACTACCATATAAAACCTTTACAAAGATAAAGAGAAGCTTGAAGGAGAGCCCAGTTTCTTCACTAGAACAATTATCTACACTTATTCCTCTAACCTCAGACCTGAAAGACAAAATGGACACTTCGGAAATAGATGGAAGAGCACTTAACGGAAAAGAGAACTTCAAAAAGGAGAAGACATCAATGAAAACAGGCAGCATCCAGAAGCCAGTATGTACCAATATACATAGCATTATGAAGAGCGAAGTAACTACCCTAGCATCAGGGTGAGGTGGAGGTGTGCCAAAGAAAAAGAAAGAGGATGAAAAGAAAAAGGAAAGTTCAATTGGAAAAGATAATGAGAAGGTATCGAAACTCACTTCAACAACAACCAGTGTGAAAAGTAAAGATACTCAGGGGCCAGATTTGGGTACAGAACTTACAAAGAATGAAATCAAGAAGAAAGACCGTTTGGCTAGAAAAGATGAGAAAGGGTGAGGTGATGAGGTATACCAAAATCTTTCACCAGGTATCGATGATACAAAAAACAAGGTTGTCCTGGAACCAGATTTTAAAATAGATGATAAAAAGAAGAGTGACAAGAAAAAAGAAAGTTCATTAGGAAAAGGGGACAAACCTTTTGAATTACCATCTCTGAAATCCAAGGTGAGATATAGAGAGATCCAAAAGAAGAGAAGAGATTCTCCAGCTTATGCAGTTACAGATGACAAACAGATCTTGCATTCTAAACATGCCCAAAATGTCACTGGAATCATTTACAGAAATGTTTTAGAAATATCTTCTTTCCAAGGACCAGTGGATGACTCAAAATCCCCAAATCCTGTAGGTGATAAAGCAGCATATGTAACTCAAGTGGATGGCAAGGATTTTGCAAAACCTGCTTCAATGAATTCAGCTAAACAGAATGCTCCTGCAAAAGAGGAAGAGAATGAGAAAAGTAAAGATAAAGAGATTAAAAGTACACCTAGTAAACGGGACAATCCTCAGAACCCACCAGAATATAAACCCGGGATTTTCCCTGCTAACTTTTTAGAAGATGTTATCTCTGAAATAGTTAACAAATTGATTTTTTCTTCCTCATCGGATACAGATGATGCATGTCAAAATGTAAGCAGGGTGTAAATCAAGCTGAGCTCTATGACACGGCTATGAAACTGATTGATTCCCTGTTAAAGGAGTTTTCAGATGCTCAAATTAAAATATTAAACCCAGATCAAGGAAGTAGGTTCCTACCATCTGAAGATAACATTTCATCAGTTCATAAAGTACCTCTCAGGTAAAAAGAACTGTCTGTGGAAAAAAGACCTCCCAAGAAAAAGATAATTATGGATAATATACCACCCATGCATAACACGGCACCTGCAACTAAAATACCTTCTTCAGATCAGGCATCTTTTATAGCTAAAATACCATCAATCAATAAAATTTTGGTCAATAAGATTGTTCACTCCTCTATATGCAATATTTTGCAGGAATATAGATCTCAAGACTCTATTTGCGAGGACATAAAGAGTAATGTTGAAAAATTAGCAAGAAGGCTAGCTAATGCAGTAATAGAAGAAACTTTTCAGTATCAGCTAAACTTGCTACTTTATGATGAGACTCCAGATTCAGTATGTTTGCCTCTAGAATCTAAGGAGGTTATGAAAAATGTCCATAAGGTGGCCCAGACAGCCTGCAAAGAATGTTAGACATCATCGCTATATACCATAATGCTGCTTTATGAATTTTTAGAAAGGATAATTTCTTCTCTTCTTTCAAAAATTTTCTCAACAGTAGCCAATGCTAAAACAGAAATATCTGAGGATAATTTGTACACAGAATTGGACTTCCTTCAAATGAAATTAGCAAGTATAGTTATAACAGAGATCTCCAAAAATGAAGATATGATTATACATTATGTAGAATCTTTACATCCTAATGATGATGAAATTATTCAATTAGTGGTTAAGACTATTTATAATAATCTTTTGCAACAATTTGGATCTCAAGAGAGCATACAAAAGTGTGTCAGCAGTGGTTGCAAAATCCTTTCAGAAGGCATAGTTAATTTAGTTGTACAAGAAGTGACCAGAAATCACCTACAGAACTATTTTTCTGGAGAACTAATGCCACTGTAAAGAAGTTGACAGTGTTGTTGAAAATATCCTTAAAGATGTTATCCAAACCACTGAAATTCCCCAGCCTCAGCCATCACAGGCTTACAAACTACCTTTTAACATAATAAAAGAAATTGCTATAAATTTTTTGTCAAAGCTTCTATTTAAGTTTCCAAAAGCGGATAAGGAACAAAACAATTCTCTAAATGCTGAAATGCAAAAAAATAAGCTCAAAAATCTTAAATTCATTCCAAGAATATATCTCTAAAAGTCAGATTACAATAGTACCACAGGTCAAAGAATCATCCACTGTATCTTTAGCAGACAGTGCGACTATTGAAAAAGTAGTTAATTCTGTTTATAACACTGTTTTAAAGCACTCTGGCTCCCATATTTCAGTATATAAAGATTTAACAGGTAAGAACAATGTCCTCTCTGATATAATAGGATTTTTAATGGTGAAGGAAATTTCCAATTCAGAATTTCATCCTCAAGTAGAGGAAGAAACATCAAGTTCAGAGTTAGCTCTGGAAGCTGTCAAAATTTTGGAAAAGATGGTTAAGATTACTGATGATCTTAAGTCAAAGAAAAAACCTTCATCCAAAAAAGAGGCTGTATTAGATGCCAGGTTTTTAGAGGAAACACTTGCCTTGTTCTTGGCTAAACTAGTAAAGTTGCCAAGTGCCTCAAGCAAAGATGCTAAAAACTTATCAAAGCCTGAGTTAAATAAAATTGCATCTCAATTGACAAAATCCGTGACAACTGAAATTTCCAGAAAAAACATTAGCATTGTAGCTGCTAATCCTGAAGAAAAATTTTTAAATCCAGAAAGTATAGAAATTATTTCTTAGATGGCCGATTCTGTTTATAATCATGTACTACAACAATCTGGAACACATGAAGAACTTTATCATGACATGAAAGGTACAAACCACATCTTTCCTAAAGAGGTGGCTTCTTTAATAATCAGGAAAGTTTCCAATTGTCCATTAGAAACAATTAGCCCAGAAGATTCACATGCTAATCTCTTTGGCGATCTGGACATTGGTCAAATTGTTGAAAAGGCACATGAGCATGCTGTCAAAATGGAACCTGAGCTACAGCAAAAAGGGTTACATCAAGGTTTAAGGCAAGAGGAGCTTTCAGTTAGGATAATTCTTCACCGTGGGAAACAACCCATCAATATTGATCCAGACATTGTTACAGAACACTTAGGGGTCATTTCTATAAAAACTCAATCGCTTAAGAAGCTGCAGGTGGAGTGTTTAGCTAGAACTGGACACAGCATTGAAACACTGAGAAGAGGGTCAATAAGTGGGAAGAGTTACTCAACTGATACACCTGATACAAGAAAGAGAAAGACAAATGCATCTCTTTGGATCAGGCGGGACGACTGAACATAAAGCTGTTAGAGGTAAGTGCAAAAGGCACTAGTGAAAAGAAATGAGCAGTCAGTGAGACCTGGCTGTCCTTCTGTGATTTCCTTCCTCAGGTAGGTCTACAGGAATGCATTTGTAAAATATGGTCAATTTTCTCTTGTGCATCCCAGTAGAACCGAGGACTCCGATTCCTCCAATACAATCCTCTGCTTTCCTGGGACTAACCCCATCAGCAATGTGGCTCAGTGTAAAGGTGGCAGGCTAGTTTCCATTAGCCAGTCAAACTGAACTGCCATTTTCTGAAGAACAGGAGTACAGAGAAATACCCTTAACAGCAAACAAGACTGATTGGAATTGTAGTCCTCATTTGGCAACTCAGAGGAAATGCAGTTTTTACAATCACCACAGTTCTTTTTAATGGATATACATTATCATAGTACTATATGGATCTAGAAGGACCAGTTAGAATATCAGCTAAACTAGCCTCTATTAGAGATTGAAATCCTCAAACTTAATTTAAGGTTCCACAGTAGTATTGTTTTTATTTAGCAACATTCATCAACAAACATTAGACTGCAAGCTCTTTAGAGTTCGTTTCTCCTTATTTCACTTTTGTTACATAACACCTTCCCAGTTCTCCATATTCTTACATCCTCAGGATGTACTCGGTTTCTTTCCTCTTCTACCCTTGTCCTAGACCCAGTTGTCTTCATGCTGCTATTTTTATGAACTAGTTTCTCTGCAGTCCCATATTTGGGCTCCAAATGTACTTCAATAACGGGGACCTGAAATGCAGAAATGCTGTCCCTGGTACAACGCATCTATTGAAAAAGTAGTTAGTTCTGTTTACTGATCTTAGGGATGATGTTGCCAGGAGATGGAGTTACACCGATCCAGCCCAATATTCTCATTTAACGCCAAAGCTCCTAGGTAAAAACTTTGCAAACGGAGCAAAGTTCTATGGGACCAGCCTGCCTGAAGCCTAGGCCTAGGAGTATGTTTTCATTACCATTATTTTCCAACTCACTGAACTAAGTCTAAGAGCTGGTGAGTACATTGATGGATACTTGTTTTGTCTCAAATACTGAGACTTTCATAGACACTGATGGAATCGCCTTGGTCCTTAGTTTCTTGGACTAGATGAAGGTCTTTTCTAGCTCTAAAATGTCCTTTTCTCTCTGGGTTCTCAAAGTTATATTAGCATTTACTTAGTAGTCTTCATTTATATGTAAGTAACTCCGTGGGCACAAAATCTGTTTGTCTAAACTGTAGAACATTACTCCCAAGTCATTACTTCTTAACCATGTGCAGAAATATCTATCAGTTCTTCTTTTTGGCAACCTGCTTTCTTCTCTTACATCCTTTATCAGTACTTTAACTATCTCTTTATAGCCTAGAGGAACTTGGAAGAGAATAGCTAATCCCAAACAACTACCCCTGCTAATCTTAAGGGAAGCAAAAGCTGTCTTAAGGAAACTAGACGTAGATGGTGCAGCAAGTTTCAGCCATGTTTTGATGCTATCTGGATAGCAGTGCCATCCATCCCCAGCATGAGGATGAGGGTTGCAGAAAGAACAGATCAGTTTAGGGAACCCAGACAACTCCCGGGCTATTGCTCAGTCAGAAATCCACAAGCAGGGTTTCATTTGCTATTTGGAGGTACCAAAACTTCCCAATACACCAGACACATGCCTATTAAAGGCTCATACAGTGTTACATTCCAAAGCCATATAGAATGATTTTTGATTTTTTGAACCACTTTCCTTCCACCAGCACAAATAACCAAATTTGATTGTGTTTCCATTTCTTACAGAAGTTCTTTAATTTTGTATTGCACAAAAGATATTCCTTTAAGGCAGCATTTATCTGAAAATCTGGTTTGCAGTGTTGCAAAGAGATCTAAGATTGATAACTCAAATTAACTTAAAAGTTCTGTGGCATCATCAAAAGGCTACAGAAATGGGAGAAGTCATTTGTTTAATTAAAACTGTCTCTTCCTTGATCTGTCTTTAACATTGCAAAATGGAAAGTGACACTTGACTAGGGAGGTGAGGAGAATGAAGATTTGCTCTTTGAAGCTTCCTTTAGAAAATACATTCAAAGGATTAGGGTGTGGAGGGGTGAGGAGTGAACATTCAAAGTCCTTCACAATTTTGGCTATTACTCATCATTTTAAAAAATCCAAGTCAGCCAATACTTTGTCTTTTTTCATGAAAATTTCTGTATTTAGTTGGTCTATTAGTTCCCTACTAAGAAGTTTAGAAAAACATTTAATCATGTCTAAATCTGTTAAAAAACTTTCAAGACAAGTGATGAAAACAGTGTAATTAAAGTATTTGTGCATTTTGCACCTCTTGGCGAGTAAAAGGTAAAATTTGAAGCAAGAGAAAGAACCTTAGGGTTTCTTCTTTGAACTGGAGTGATAATCTTGAATGCAAAACAAATTATAGAAATGAGCAAATATTGCTTGTGATCTTCATTTATTTCTTCTTTTAAATATATCACTAATATATAAGTAAAAGCACTTGAAGATAAATAATTTTACTAAATTGAAACTAGATACCATGTGAAAGTTGCCTTATTACAATAGAACCACAGCAAAAAAGACTGAGGCGATTGTTTTTAATATTCATTGTCTCTTTAATTCCAGACTGCTAGTAGGAATTCATTTCAGAGTTTAATAAAGCCTGACATCACCAAAGTGGAGCTTTTAAAAGATGTCCAAAGCAAAAAAGATCTTATCATTCGGTTGATAACTCATGATATTAATCAAGAAGTTTTACAAAAGAAAGCAGAAGAGAGCTTTACTTCTGATGAAGATGAAGTTGTTTTACAAGAGGTTGTAAAAGAAGAATTTCCAGAAGGCCCACCTGAAAATCAAATAAAAGAAGACATGAAGCCCACTGCCAGCACAGGGGCTTTTCCCAAGCCACTGATGAGCAAAAGCAATCTGAAAAAATTTTTGTCACTAGGAAAATGTTGTCAGCCAAAATCCAGTGTAACTACAATTACTGAAGCATCACCAGCTCAAAAGACAGAATCTAAACAGACACAAATAAGAACTGTTTCTAAAGTTGATGTAACTACCTCAAAATTCTCGACTGACACAAACTCTTCCTCTTGGGAGAAAAAGACACAACTGAGCGTAAGTGTGAGAACTTTAAGTATCAGTGACTGGGTTTCTATAGAAAGGGTAGAGAGTTTCACAAACTTAGTACAAGTAATATACACTGGGTAGGAAGACAAGGGCACAAACTAGATCTAGGCAGTCTCTCCCACCTCTGACGATATTTACAACAAAAGGGAAATGATTAACAGATGAAGCCAGGAGCTTCAGTTGAAGAAAAACAGATCATGGAAAGAGTCCTAGGCTAGTTAGAAGGACAAGAAAAACAGAAAATGGAAACCAGTTAGGAGAAATACAAGCTAATTATTTAAAATGATAGATTGCATTCTTTTTTTGTACTCTTAACTATAAATATTCATTGGAAGTTTTGTGCATACAAACTCCATGCCAGTGGGCAGGACCAGAAGATGGGCTTGGAGGGGAGTAAAAAGATTCATGCAAATTCAGCCTATCTGGGTTTGAATTCTGACTTTGCCACTTAGTAGCTATGTGACCTTTGGGCAAGTTACTTAACCAACTATTTTCTTAAAAATTACTTACCCGGCTTGTTGAAACATAGCAAGTTAGTTGAATATGTTGAATGTTCCTCCTGTAATCAGCCCATAAACTCCATTATCACTTTCACACACAGCTCTTGTCCCTGGTTCTGTATCCTTCTAGTGATGGTCTGGGCCTCACTGACCTCTTGGGTTGGCCCTACCCCCAAAATTGTATCTTATCATGTGTATGGAGATTACATATGATTTAGAATTTCCTGGTAAGACAATTCCCTGGATTATCCATTTGCAGTGATTCCCACTTAACCCAGAAGCTGCACTAAACCAGAGAAAATAAAACACAGGGATACAATTCTGGCCAGTTCAGGAGCTCATCAGGTAAATAGCCTTAACACAGACTCTAATCTATTTATTGGGATCTATTTATTTACTGGGAAGCCATGTGAAATTTCAGGACCAAACAAAGTGTGCTTGGTCAGAAATGCTGGCAGTATATGTTACAGTATATTTTATTTGATTTGTTGTAAACTCTCCTTTGTGTTTTACCTGACTTGTACTTTTCCAGGGAATAGAAATGAAATCTAGCACCAAACCGACACATTACTTCATACATAGAATTATGAGTTCATCCTCATATAATGAAGAGGATCTGCCTTCATTTTCTCGGTACAGTCAGTTAAAGCAATACTAGTTGACTAAGGAAATAGAAATCTGAAATGAAGATTATGCTGATCGAAGAATGGGCCACTCAAGTAAACCTGTGAGGAAGCCAGTGTTTAGCCCTTCAACCTCCCCTCACTCCTTCCCCTAACTCCCCTCTGTGGTTACTTCCTGGGCCTTCCCTTCCCATCTTCTCTCCCATTCCTATTTATCTGGTCTCTACTTCTCCTGGGACCTACTTTCTAGTATAGTGATCTACAGTATGGTTAGATTAAGTCTTTAACTAATGTGTTAGGTTCTTGAACCCGGGAGACAGGCCCTGAGTCAATAGTCCCCATTCTAATGGCCCACCTAAAGGAGTTCATATTTAGTTCCCATATGTCCCTAAATGCTCAACCGGGTGGCACTGTCAGAAGAATCCCAAGAATGGAGGGGGCGGTGTAAGTTGGAGCATTCAGGGAAGAATTCTCAAAAGCAGTGGAGTTTGAGTTGGGCCTTAAAAGATGGATAAGATTTAGATAAGACCATCCAGGTTGGAGAAGACTACAAGAGAAAGGCTGGACTATGCAGTACCTATAGGGACAGGGCAGAACAAAGTACACTGCAGACTTGAAGTCTGATTAATACTTTTTCTAGAATAGCTAAAACGTGTCTAAAATCGTTCTTGTGTTTATAAGAATATTCACAAACTGGGAACAGTAGCACTTTGTATCATGGGAGAAATAGGGCATAGGAGAAAAATCAACCTTGTTCTAACTATATTCTTTTCCACCTGGCACTATGAAATTAAGTTTTCTTTTTGACCTGATGCCATTTTAGGACATCGCTCCTGGCCTACCACTGGCCCTATCTCCCGTCACGATTGTTTTAACATAAATAATTAGTAATGCAGGCAAATCTCAATTATTTGTATCATTGCATAAGAAAAGGGCAAACATATAAAACCAAATAAAGTCAATGTAGCAATCATTTTTCATTATTTCACAATAATCATTTTATCATTTTTACTTGAGAACTCAGAGACATACCATTCCAGGTTTGCATCTATATGAATAATGACTTTGACAGGTTGTTCTTTAACTAGTATTCCTTTAACAAGTATAAAATACAAAGAAAATGAAATGTTTTTTACCTTTTTCTTTTAGTGGTGATGACGAGCATCCCTCAGATCCAACTGCCAAAATAACAGAAGGTTGAATTGATTATTTTTTCATTCAAATTAGATAGTATTTAAAAAAGAGACTTTGTTCATTGAATTGATGAATTTTCCTGTCAAACCTAAAGTTAATACTGAGCCTTCCGGTAGGTTGATCTACATTGGGGGAGTACTGGGTCAGATAACTAGTTAACATGAGCCAACTAGTTTGCTTTTTCTGAAACACTAATAATATTTCATTAATAATTTTGGTGGAAGGTATGTGGTGTGACTATAATTATGAGTTTACAATTACCAGGCTCCTGTGGGAAATATCTAGGAAATAAGGGTTTATCACATCTATATGTGGACTACAGCCCATGCTACTAGGATTTAATCATCTCTTTAACAGTGTATGTTTGTATTTAAAGTGATGAAATGGAAAAACCTACAAGCAAGATTACTCTTCCCAGCAAGGATCTCATTCAGATTCGACGGAGAAATTAAAACCTTTACAGACAAGCAAAAACTAAGAGAATTCAGCACCACCAAACCAGCTTTACAACAAATGCTAAAGGAACTCCTCTAAGCAGGAAACACAAGAGAAGGAAAAGACTTACAATAAGAAATCCAAAACAATTAAGAAAATAGTAAGAGGAACATACATATCAATAATTACCTTAAACATGAATGGATTAAATGCTCCAACCAAAAGACATAGACTGGCTGAAAGGATACAAAAACAAGACCCATATATATGCTGTCTACAAGACACCCACTTCAGACCTAGGGACACATACAGACTGAAAGTGAGGGGATGGAAAAAGATATTCCATGCAAGTGGAAATCAAAAGAAAGCTGGAGTAGCAATTCTCATATCAGACAAAATAGACTTTAAAATAAAGACTGTTAGAAGAGACAAAGAAGGGCACTACATAATGATCAAGGGATCAATCCAAGAAGAAGATATAACAATTGGAAATATTTATGAACCCAACATAGGAGCACCTCAATACATAAGGCAAATGCTAACAGCCATAAAAGGGGAAATCAACAGTAACACAATCATAGTAGGGGACTTTAACACCCCACTTTCACCAATGGACAGATCATCCAAAATGAAAATAAATAAGGAAACACAAGCTTTAAATGATACATTAAACAAGATGGACTTAATTGATATTTATAGGACATTCTATCCAAAAACAACAGAATACACTTTCTTCTCAAGTGCTCATGGAACATTCTCCAGGATAGATCATATCTTGGGTCACAAATCAACCCTTGGTAAATTTAAGAAATTTGAAACCGTGTCAAGCATCTTTTCCGACCATAACGCTGTGAGACTAGGTATCAATTACAGGAAAAAATCTGTAAAAAATACAAATACATGGAAGCTAAACAATACACTACTAAATAACCAAGAGATCACTGAAGAAATCAAAGAGGAAATCGGAAAATACCTAGAAACAAATGACAATGAAAACACGATGACCCAAAACCTATGGGATGCAGCAAAAGCAGTTCTAAGAGGAAAGTTTATAGCACTACAATCCTACCTCAAGAAACAAGAAACATCTCAAATAAACAATCTAACCTTACACCTAAAGCAATTAGAGAAAGAAGAACAAAAAAACCCAAAGTTAGCAGAAGGAAAGAAATCATAAAGATCTGATCAAAACTCCTGTATTCAAAATGACATAATTGAGAGCTTTATTATAAAATGATAAATATGTTGTACATGAAGTGCCATCTTTTGAAGAATATAGGCTGGCCAGGGCACTTTCGCATTGATAGAAGGTGATAAACTACATCTCAGAATTGCATCTCAGAATTGAGCAGTGACCAAGGACAGCCTGCAGAGTTCAGTGGCAAGTAGAAAAGATCCCATCTAGGTTTCTAACTAGCATGTCCAATCAAAGAGTAAAATCATTCTTCTGTGCCTTTAGTTTGACAGGGACACCTCCTCCCAACCCCTGCATTCGGCATATTACAGGAACTCACTGGGAAGCAGTTATAAATTCAAATAACATACTTTTGCTCTGATAAGGGCTTTTGGAGGAAGAAATGCAGAAATGGCCACCTTGTGCTAAGATGCTCAAAGTAGTAAAAGCCCCATAGAGGATAATTTATTAGAAATTACAATGATGCCTGTTTATGAAAACTCACAAAAAAGGGGGGACTTCTGGACCAACACATGCCCATTATAGCTTATGGTGTATTTTTTACATAGAGGGTTTTATTGGGAATCTAAATCAGTTCATGGTGTGAAGTGTCATTCTATAGCACTTGGCATGCATCACGGCCCATCCACTTTTGCCATAAACACCCCAGACATGTCTCTCTCTTCAGAGTGACCAGTACCAACCAGGTCTCTTCAGAGTGACCACAGTGCTGCCCACAAGCTGATCTAAGCAGCATCAGGGTGTCTTGAAGGAGAGCTGGTCTCACCAACCTTGCTCCATTTTGACATATGTAACTCCTACTTCCAATACACTGAGAATGCCACACCTACTACTTGATTTCTCTTTTCAGCAGCTTTGCTTTGAAAGGAATATGACTTGTTAGCCAAAGGGTTCATTGTGCCCCTAGGGATGAACTTTGTGTGTGCTGTTATTCTAGCCAGTGCCCATCTTGAACAATATGCAGAATCTATTAGTGACTGCAAACTAGGGGCAGTGTCTCAAAGTGTCATTCAGAGACTGCTTGCACCAGCATCACCCAGGATGCTTATTTGCAGAATCCTGGCCCTTCTCCAGACCTGCACAGTCAGTATTCTCAGGGAAATCATGTCCAGGCATCTGCATTTTTAACAAGACCCACAAATTGCAAAAACAAAGCTTCATTTTTCCCCTCAACATTTTCAGAATGTGGCTTTGCGGTACATATCTCAATCCTGTAACTGTCTTTGTCTTGCTTTTTCAGAGATCTCTCCATTCAAGCCTTTATCTTTCCCTCTGCAGATTTTGGCTTTTTCCTTATTAATTTCTTCATTGTTCTTATTTTGTTTAAACTACCAGCACATTCCAGTACTGCATTATTAATCTGAAAACCTGAACTATTTTCCCCCTTATTTGGGGGTAAATTTGCTATCTGCTACCTTAGTTTTAATCATAGATCCTTGAAGTTCCTAAGGTTATACTGCTAGAGAAGATAAAAACTAGGGAACTGCAAGAGGTATAGGAGAACTTTGTCTTTTACTAGAAATAAGAAGGTATGTGCTTTATTGCCCTGTGTCTTTTCATGACATCCTGTCATGATGCATCCGCAACATAGATAACTGCTCATTTCTGTCCTTACAGATACAACAATCATTTCATTAACATAAACTATGATATACTTTAAATAAGAGCCCGTTGCATAAAACAAGTGGTGCAGAAAAATTGGTCTAAATGGAGACTCTTATTGGCCACATAAGTCCTTTATAGCTCACACAACAAACAGATCACTTGGGGTTAGTCAACTGAAAATTTACCCAAAGTGAGTGAGAAACGATAGCCTTTTTAAATGCACTGCTGCTTCTGCCTGGATATTTTGAAATGGACACCAGTACTGTTGAGAGTTGAAAGTTACCTTTTCATGTGGAATTAGCTCAGCAGGCTTTTTTGGATAGTTATCTGCTAGCACGAGGGAGGCAAGGCACTGCTGAGCTGGCTCAAGAAGCATCAGGGTGCAGGGAGTGAAGAGCTGGCCTGCACATCAGAAAGCCTTGGCCCTAGGGCAAATCTGGCCACTTTCTACCCACATGACCTTAGATGAGGCATCTGACCTCACTGAATTTCTCCTGCTTCCTTCCCAGGGTTGTCAGAAGGAGAAAAATACTCTTTGTGAAAGCACTTTAAAAACCAAAAGCTATTATATAAATACTTCTTTCTGAATCCAAAATTATCACTCCCCTTGCCTGACAGCCTCAATTGGAAAGGCTGATAACTGACCACATTTCTCTTTTGGTTTGTTCACAGACTCTGATAAGCCCAGTACTTCCAAACAGGGGTCTGAAATGATGAGGAAGGTATCATCAGCTCTCTCCAAAGTGTTTTCAAGATCTAATGCCAATGTTCCCAAATCTTCCTCACCCTAACCCCCTCACCAAGACACAAGCTGACACTGCTACACCTGATATCAATTAGCATGTTGACCTTCCTCAAAAAATAAATGGTTTTTGAAGCATGACGTTGTGTCCTACATGCTGATTTTTATACATACTGAAAACAAGAGCAAAGAAAAAAAAAGGCAGCTGGAGAAAAGGAAGGCTTGATAAATGCTTTTGATAAGCATTTTGGGATGAAAAGAGAAGCTGTGCCTCACATATAGATGCATCTAACAGGCAGTGTGGGGTTTAAGTTCTGCTCGAGGGCCCTGCAGCCTTGCTGGGAAGATGAGACTAACTTAGAAGCAAAAGTGTAACACCAATAAAACAACGTGTCATCACACATTTCAGGTGCCATAGGGGTTCAAAGAAGGGAGTCATCGCTGTGACCTGGAGTGGTAAGGATAAGTTTCCTGAAGGAACTAGAATTGAGGCAATCCTCAAAGGACCAGTAGGATTAGACAGGCCTGGAAAGCACCAAGGCCTTCCCCTTAGGTCACATAGCTGCATACAGTGCTGCCATGCCTGAATGATTTAGTTAGCACTGTCTGATACGATGTTCTACGATGATAGAAATGGTCTATATCTGCTCAGTCTGATATAGGAGGCACTAGCCCCACGTGGCTATTGTCACTAGTATGATTGAGGAACTCAGTTTTTCATTTTGATTTATTTCAATTTAAATAGCCACATGGGGCTATTGGTTCCCTTATTGGACAGTGCAAGTCTAATTGGTACATGGCCTCAGGGCCACCAGCCAATTCTGATTAGATTGAGGGATTCCCTGGAAGTTCACTTCCAAAGTCTATCCTCAAACACCTAAAGCAGTGTAGAGATCTGACTCCTCGGCGGGGGGGGGGGGGGGGGGGGGTTTGAAGCCTCTAGGCATCCTCTTGGTCCCTTTAAGAGACACGAACCACCAATGTGGCCAGAGGGAAGCTCATGGTTCCCAATCATATTTGTGCCCCTGCACTTGCCAAAACTCAACTGATAGAGAAAGGATAGGCCCCATTGAGAACACCAAAGTCAAGGAATCACAAATAGCAAATTGGAACCTCACCTGCCAGCTGGCCTCAAACACTGCTTGGCTAAAAACTGCTTCCATGGGACAGAAACGTATGACGAAGATCACTCACTAGTCATTCTCATACCAAGGCTTTATCCAGGAATTTAGGCCAGTGGAAGGACTCAGATTTATACAAAATGCCCAAGGGAAATATTTCAAGGCAAGTAAATGTCTCTTATGCTGTACCTGTAGTCCATAAATGTTATGTTAACTGAACTTTAGTAAACAGAATGGCAGGCACTTCTGCCCAAATATCACATATACCCAAATTTGGCTGCCTTCACCTACTCACTCATTTCTGCCCTTACATACTGAAGTTCATCACAGGCAGCAGCATAAGTTTTAAAGTTAGTTTGTAAAGGTTCACAATAATGACCAACGCTGATCTTACATATGGCTTTGTTTTTGTTAAAAAGTAATACCAATCCAGTTTGGAATTCAAAAGTTACAAAAGGTACAGTGCAAAGTAAGGCTCCTTCCCTCTCCTTTCCCAAATGCTACCTGGTTCTCCTCTCCAGAAGCAATTTCTATTACCAATGGATAGAGTATCCTTCTCGAGATAGTCTATGGATAACAAGTGTATTATCGTATGACTTTAGAAAGAATTCTAATTGAACATCCTCCCTCAAAAAGGCAGAAAACAGAGAAAGAGGAAGAGAGGGAGGGAGGTGAGAATGAAGGAGAGAGAGAATGTGCACATGCTATCTGGCAGCTACTATGTCCTGATGTCACTGCTTGGGTCTGTTTCAATGGCTGCATTTGTAGCTTCAAATAAAGTCAGTCCTCATTTTTTAAAATGCTCTTTTGTCTAATGAACTAAAGGTCAAAAGGTGAGCAGCAGAATAGTAAGAAAGGCACCTACCATAGCTGTTCAAAGCCTGCTGGCCAAAATACATTAAGAATGTATGAGCTTGCAGCTCAATATCAAAAAAACAAACAACCCAATCCAAAAATGGGCAGAAGACCTAAATAGACATTTCTCCAAAGAAGATATACAGACTGCCAACAAACACATGAAACAATGCTCAACTTCATTAATCATTAGAGAAATGCAAATCAAAACTACAATGAGATATCATCTCACAACAGTCAGAATGGCCATCATCAAAAAATCTAGAAACAATAAATGCTGGAGAGGGTGTGGAGAAAAGGGAACCCTCTTGCACTGTTGGTGGGAATGTAAATTGATACAGCCACTGTGGAGAACAGTATGTAGGTTCCTTAAAAAACTACAAATAGAACTACCATATGACCCAGCAATCCCACTACTGGACATATACCCTGAGAAAACCATAATTCAAGAAGAGTCATGTACCAAAATGTTCATTGCAGCTCTATTTACAATAGCCAGGACATGGAAGCAACCTAAGTGTCCATCATCGGATGAATGGATAAAGAAGATGTGGCACATATATACAATGGAATATTACTCAGCCATAAAAAGAAATTGAGCTATCTGTAATGAGGTGGATGGACCTAGAGTCTGTCATACAGAGTGAAGTAAGTCAGAAAGAGAAAGACAAATACCGTATGCTAACACATATATATGGAATTTAAGAAAAAAAATGTCATGAAGAACCTAGGGGTAAGACAGGAATAAAGACACAGACCTCCTAGGGAATGGACTTGAGGATATGGGGAGGGGGAAGGGTAAGCTGTGACAAAGCAAGAGAGAGGCATGGACATATATACACTACCAAACGTAAGGTAGATAGCTAGTGGGAAGTAGCCGCATAGCACAGGGAGATCAGCTCGGTGCTTTGTGACTGCCTGGAGGGGTGGGATAGGGAGCGTGGGAGGGAGGGAGACGTAAGAGGGAAGAGATATGGGAACATATGTATAACTGATTCACTTTGTTATAAAGCAGAAACTAACACACCATTGTAAAGCAATTATACTCCAATAAAGATGTAAAAAAAAAATTATACTAAGTGAAAGTCACCGAACACAAAAGGCCACATGTTATATGATTCCACTTATATGAAATGTCCAGAATAGGTAAATCTACAGAAATGGAAAGCAGACTGGTGGTTGCCAGGGACAAGGAGGAAGAGGAAATGGAGAGTAGCTGCTCAATGGGTACAGGGTTTCATTTTGGGATGATTAAAGTTTTGGAACTAGATAGGGTTGGTGGTTTTACAACACTGTGAATGCACCAAATGCCGCTGAACATTCCCTTTAAAATGGCTAATTTTATGTTAATTTCTTCTCAATAAAATAAAGTTGTAAGGAAAAGATGTGAAGACATATCAACCAAAACAAAACAAAAAAAAAACGTCTAAAATTTCAAAAAAGGGGGAGGGGAGGGGAGGTGGGAAGGGAGCAGGCTGATGTTAAGAATCCTTACCACATTCACCACAAGCTGTCTGAGCCTAGTGAAGCCACACTTCTCTACTCTATGGTTATACCTGCTAACTGGAAAGGTTACTGCAAGGGTTTTAAATATCTCACGAAGACTGGAATTCTAGAATTGCCTTCCTGGCCATTTCATCATAAATTGGGGTCACAAATTCAAGGGCCATATTTATGAACCCAAATTTAGGATACATACTCTGGTTAAGTACCAAAAGTACCAAGTATACTCCCAGGGACAATGGATTTTGCTCAAAAATCCAGGACATTTAGCTGTTAAAAACTACAGCTCTCTCAATGATTCTAACACTCAAGGGATTAAAAGAACTCATCCTCAGATATTTTACATATAGAAATAGTAAAAGCATAACTGAATTTCACTGCATTTTAAAAACACAGCTCAGGGGCTTCCCTGGTGGCGCAGTGGTTGAGAGTCCGCCTGCCGATGCAGGGGACGCAGGTTTGTGCCCTGGTCCGGGAAGATCCCACATGCCGCAGAGCGGCTGGGCCCGTGAGCCATGACCGCTGAGCCTGCGCGTCTGGAGCCTGTGCTCCACAACGGGAGAGGCCACAACAGTGAGAGGTGCGCGTACAGAGAAAAGAAAAACAAAAACAAAAAGAAAACACAGTTTATTTCCAATTCTACCATGCAGCTGAACAGGCTGTGGCTTCAGTGATGCCTGTGGTCACTAGGATTAGAGGACTCCTGGTCCCGGGAGTGCCGGGCCCTTTTATGCCTGTGAGATTTATCTTGACTCCTACTTCTACTTCTGTGACTACGCCCCTCAGAGCGCCCACTGTGCCAGCTGCAATGTGCGTCTGAGCTTCGACCTCTGTCTCTATCTCTGTTCTTGTCTTCTCTCTCTTCCCTCCTGCTTGATGACTTGTGTTCGTGCTTGGGCTTCTCCTTCCTCAGCTCCCTCTCTCGGTCCTCTGTTCCACCACAGCAGGTGGCCCTGATCTCAGGGGAGCTGGGGTGGGGCTTCCACACCTCCCTGGACTCTGACTTCTGACCCCTCTCTGAGTTCTTGCCACTGTGCTTTTTAGAGCCAGGGTCATCCTTTTCCTTTATCATCTTGCTTCTGGGCGATGAAGAGGAGGCTGGCTGCTCTGCCTGTACCTCCTGGTCAGTCTTCTCTTTTTCTTTCTTTCTTTTCTTTTTTTCCTTTCTGTCTGGAGGAAAAGAAGGGCAAAATAAGAAAAGGAAGATGGAAAAGATGGAGGACATGCAAAAGGAAAGCATCCTTGGCAGCAGCGTGAAGCAGTCACAGTCTCTACTTCCAGAAACGTGCCCCCGAGAAGCCAAGCTGGATGTCTGTCACCCTTGATATGTCGAGTTGCTGTATAAGGCAACCCCCACTCTTAATTACTTCTTTAAAGACCCTACCTCCAAATACAGTCACATTCTGAGTTACTGGGTGGGGGGGGCGGTTAGGACTTCAACATATGTATTTTGGTCACAGAATTCAGCCCATACCATTAGCCTTCTGCTGATACCTCTCCTTTCCCAATTAAAGTAAGCTTCCCCACACCTTCCCCCTTCACACTTAAGAACTGATTACCAACTCTCAGTGAATGCTAAGAAGAGCAAACACTAAGCCTACCCAGAATCTTCTCTTGGGCCTTAATGCTTTACCTTTTTTGTGTTTTTTGGTGGGTTTGCCATCTTCAGAGCCCTCAGATGAATTCAGTGAGGGAGTGTGAGCCCCGCAGCCCCTCTCCTGCAGCTCTCTGGTCACATCATCCATTTCTTCTGAGTCCTTAGGAGCCCGATAGTTAGACACATGATCCACTCGGATAGTTCTTCCTTTGATCTAAGACAGACAGGCAATGCTTCAGCAAAGACAGCCCTCCTATCTAACTATTTGAACCCAGCTGCAGAAATCCATGGTTTGAACCATACCCATTACCCTCCCGCTATTCTACTTCTCGGGAAATCTTGAAAGCAGACCTGCCCAACTGGTGTGTCACAGCACATATCCCTACACATTAATTCGCTCAGCCCTTGGGGCAGCCAGGTGGGGCCTGGCGCAGCTGGAGCCCCCAGGGCAGTTGTACTAGGCAGCCTCATCAGTTTACCCCAGAGTGCCAAACTAATATCTTCACGTTCTACGTGTGCCATGAAGTGAAAAGAGCCTGGGAAGTACTGCCCCAAAGCACAAGCAGCACGGAAAACTGTAAGAGTTCAGACGCACAAACAATGAATTACCCTCAATCTGTAACACCCACAGTGAAACACACCATGAAAAAGCCTGGCAGCAAGAGGGAATTCCTGAAATTGAGCTCACTGCTACAGCTGCTTTCCCGACACAGCAATTAGGACAAGGCCAAAGCAGACCAATAGTTGGGAGGGGGGAAGGAATCTAGAAAGGACTACTTTTTTTTTTCTTAAGCCCTCACACCTTGCTCTACCCCCACCATACAACTGGCTCACGCTGATACTATCGCTGCAAAGCACAACTCTCCAGGTGAACAACAAAAAATTGACCCCTTACTTAAAACAAAAACATTCAGGCAGATACAGACTTATTCTATAGACAAAGCCATCTGAAATTTGAAATGTCTGGCTTTTACTGTTCCATTCAAGAGCAAGTTTTTACTCTTACCTTTAAGCCTGAGCACTTTCTATCATCAATCTTATTCCCCATTTCAAAACATTTTTGAAAACCTTCCCTTTATGGTGACTCCCTTTGACTGCCGGCTCTCTTAAAAATCAAGCCTAGAACCTTTTTCCACCCTGTCCTATAATCTCCAGTTGTTCCACACTGGTGCAGTCAGTGACAAACTCTCCAAGTCAAGAGTTACCCCTCTGACCTGTGACAATGCTCGTTCAACGGCAATGCTTTTCCTAAACAAGCATAGGGACCACGTGGAGCACAGATAAGCCTGACTTGCCCCATCCCCTTCTCTTAGCCAAACGTCTCACTTACAAGGGTGGAAGAGAGAGGGGATCAGAGGAGAGAAAACTTCAGAATGAGTTACTTTTGTAGAATTTGTCATCAGATTTTAACTAGAGAATTTCCAGGGCCCAGTACTGCTAAGTCAGTGGAGACATATGACAGACATACATGGCTATGTTCTCAGCCATGAAACCATGATGGAGCCCCAAATTTCCTGACACAGGACAGCATGGAAGAGCAGCATTTGCTAGTCTCTTTGTTCTCCAGTATACCAGAAATGAGACTGGAGTGTGAGGAGGGAAAGGTGAGAAATAGAGGCCTGGTTGGGTGCCGGGTGAAGGGGAGTGGGGGGTCATGGTACCTATGCTCCTGAGGAGATGGTTTGCTAAGAGATGGGTAAAAGGAACAAGTGCTGGCAGAGTCATGAGCCAATGGAATTATTTTCTGGGATCATTTCCTGGTCAATATGTCCCCAAACCTCTGCAACCCTCACAACATACCCAGCTGACCAGTACTGCCCTTGAGCCTGTGGCTATCAGGTGGGAAATGAAACTGAAGCCCTACATGAAGGAAAAGTTCTGCTTAGTAAGCATACTCACCTTGATCCCATTAAAATTGTCAACAGCCAGAATTGTGCTCCTCTGGTCTTCATAGCAGAGGAAACAGAATCCTTTGGATTTCCCAGTCTTCTTGTCCCGTACCAAATTAATGTTAACAATTTCGCCATATCTATTTATTTTATAAAAGAGTAAGACACTATTGATTTAAAATGCAAAAACTTTCAGATTGGATGACAAAACAAAATTCAAATAATATAGTCTGTACAGGAGACACATCTAGAACAAGATGACAACGAAAGGTTAAAAATAAAAAGTTAGACAAAGATATATCAAGAACACCCAATTAAGAAATGGGTGGTAGTATTAAGATCAAAGATGACTTCAAGGCCAACAGAAAAAAACATTTACATGTGACTAAGAGGGCTCTTTTGCTCTGAAAAAGGTCCTAATACATAACAAAAGTCATGAAATTTTATGCATAAATCAACAAATCAAAAATTATAATTAAAAATAGGATGAGCAAGTAAGAGTGAAAGTATGAGAGATTTTAACACACCACTTTGAGTTCATAACACATAAAATTGACAAAAATAGGCCAGAGGAATTAATATAAAATTATATAATATAAATACAAATAAACATATAACTAATAATATAACAATTATATTGTTAAAAATATTAACATCAGACTAGTATATGTACAGATATATTTGATTGTACAAAAAGATGAGTTTCTTCTCAAGAATCCATGAAACACATATTAAAATTGACTGTAGACTAGGTCTCAAAGTAAACCTCAATCATCTCCAAAAACAGCACAGACCATATTCTCCAACCACAATGTTAAACTGCTGGAAATAATATTTTAAAACAAAAAATACCCTACCTAGAACTTGAAACCTATTCTCCAAGCTAACAACTGGATGAAAGAGAAAGTAAAACAAAATAAAGGAAAGAAATCAATGGCAGACTCTTTAGAAAATAACAAAAATGGGAATATATACCAAAATTTATGGGATGTGGCTAAAACCACACTCAGGAAAATCTGTAGACTGTACATCCCCTAAAAAGTCAATGTTACCATAACATAATTTAAACATATGAATAAATGAATGCATAAAAATTTAAAAAAATAATTTTGCATAGCAAAAAGATCACAATAAGCAAAGTCAAAAGTGAAATGACAAACTAGGAGAAAACGTTTGCAATTTATATCACAGATTAAGGACTAGAAAGCCATTTTTTTCCTTTTGCTATAAAAGACATTATCAGGACAACTGGTGGAGTTGAATAAAGTCTATAAGATTAGATAATAATACTGCAACAGTGTTGATTTCCTGAATTTGATCACTATACTGAGGTTAAACAAGAGAATGTACTTGTATTTTGGGAAATACACATTGAAGAATTTAGGAGTAAATGGGCATCATGTCTGCAACTGACTCTCAAAAGGTTAAAAAAAATATGTATAGGTGGCAAGAAATAATAACAAAGCATATGTGGTAAAATGCTAACATCTGGGGACTCCCAGTGAAGGGGGTACAGGTATACTTTATACTATTTTATAACTTGCCTGTTTTAAGCCAGAAATTATTTCAAAATAAAAAGTAAAAGAAAAAAGAATACAGGAGTTGGCTTGAAGGGACTACTACAGACCAAACTGGGACAATTTGAGCATCAAGAAATAAGAATAACAGCAATGTAGTGTAACACATCAAATAAAAAAAAAGTCCACAGCAATACAATACATGATAAAGTGTTACAACAATAAGTTAATACCCTTAACACATGAACAGCTCTTGTAAAATCAGTAAGAAAATGAGGAATACAGTAATAGGGAAAAAATAGGCAAATGATATTAATAGACAATTTACAAAGAAAAAGAAATAATAAGGGCCTGTAAATCTATGAAAGGATGTTCAACCTCCCTGATGATGAAATAAAGGCAAAGTAAAATAATACTGAGAGGCTGTATTGCAAATATTTTTTTAAATAACGATTACTGATTTGGATTCAGAAAAATGACCATTCTAGTGAGAGTGGAAATTGATACCACCTTTTCAGTGGAAACTGAAACAACCTTTTCAGAGAGTAATCTGGCAATGTTTATAAAACATCTTAAAAATGCTACCATACTGATCCAGTAATTTCACTAAGGAAACCATCAGGGATGCATACAAAGATGTATACACTACAATGTATATTGCAGTATAATTTATAACAGCAAAATATTAGAAATAATGCCCAACTTTGAAAAGAGGACAATAAAGAAAAACACCAAGATGTTAACAGCTTTTCCTTAAAGTACATTCTATTTTCTTCTTTATACTTTTTCTTTTTGCCAAATGTTCTTTTTTTTTATAACTATAAATTTTTTTTAAACATCTTTATTGGAGGACAATTGCCCCACAATGGTGTGTTAGCCTCCACCCTACAACAAAGTGAATCAGCTACACACACACACAACACACACACACACACACACACACACACACACACATCCCCCCCCCCGCATCTCCCTCCCTCCCACACTCCCTAACCCACCCCTCTAGGTGGTCACAAAGCACCAAGCTGATCTCCCTGTGCTATGCGGCTACTTCCCATTAGCTATCTATTTTACTTTTGGTAGTGTATACATGTCCATGCCACTCTCTCACTTTGTCACAGCTTACCCTTCCCCCTCCCCATATCCTTAAGTCCATTCTCTAGTAGGTCTGCGTCTTTATTCCCATCTTGCCCCTAGGTTCTTCATGACCTTTTTTTTTTTTAGATTCCATATATGTGTTAGCATATGGTATTTGTTTTTCTCTTTCTGACTTACTTCACTCTGTATGACAGACTCTAGGTCCATCCACCTCACTGCAGGTAACTCAATTTCGTTTCTTTTTACAGCTGAGTAATATTCCATTGTATATATGTGCCACATCTTCTTTATCCATTCATCTGTTGATGGACACTTAGGTTGCTTCCATGTCCTGGCTATTGTAAACAGAGCTGCAATGAACATTTCGGTACATGACTCTTCTTGAACTATGGTTTTCTCAGGGTATTGCCAAATGTTCTATAATGACTATACATTACTCTGATAATCAGAAAACAAAATACTTTTTGAAAGCCACTGTTATCAATCGCAAAGGCAATCTTCATGGAGAGCAACGTGTATAGCCAGAACAGAGAACTGGAATAAACACACACACTAGCTGTGTGATATAAACACACTCAATGCAAATAAGACAAAAACAGCTCCCAGATGGAAGGCTGGATCAGGGAGAGGTATCACAAAGGAGTGGAAATTATAGGCTGTACCTGCTGTGAACTTCCCAATAACCAGGAGTTGGAGGAAGCAGCCTCTGTCCCTCTCAGGGCCTTCTACCATGGCCGCCTTCTTGTTGTTGTTGTTGTTGTTTTGCTTTTTGTTTGTTTGTTTGTTTTGCGGTACGCGGGCTTCTCACTGTTGTGGCCTCTCCTGTTGCGGAGCACAGGCTCCAGACGCACAGGCTCAGCGGCCATGGCTCACAGGCCCAGCCGCTCTGCGTCATGTGGGATCTTCCCGGACCAGGGCACAAACCCGTGTCCCCTGCATCGGCAGGCGGACTCTCAACCACTGCACCACCAGGGAAGCCCCATGGCCTTCTTCTTGCCCAATTTCTTTCCCATGGCCTTCTGCCCTATATGCTGCCCAACCATTCTGCCAGAACCTGCTGCCCCCTAAGTTGCCCAACCACTCAGCCAGGGCCCTCTGCCCACTGGAAGGCCCAACCATGCCCTGCCATGGCAATGACTCTGCCAGGGTGTGCTAGCCGTGTTTGCTTGCCCAACCTCTTTTACCATGGTCCTCTTCCCCTGAGGGCTACACAGCCCAGGGGTCATGGCCCTCTGCTCCTGTGAGCTGCCAAGGCCCTCTGGCCCTATGGACTAACTACTCTATGTAGCTCTGGGGTTGTGCCCAACCCCTCTCCTACCAGCTGCCACTACTAGTGTGAGCTGCCAAGACCCTCTCCCACCCAGTGCTGCTGCTATCATCCCATAGCAGAATGAAGAATATAAGGTTCTCCTAGACATTCTTATTCCTCAGCAGCCTGTGATTCTCAGCCTCCGGTTAGAGACTGGCTCTGCTCACTTACCTTACCCTAATCTAGAAACAAAGCAAGCAAACTATTGCCTAAACCTGTTGCTTTTTTCCCAATTTCTCTGTGCTTTGCCCTAATCCTACAATGCCACACAGGTGTGGGCCCAGAAGGGCCCCGTGATCATGAGTTACCACGGGTTTGTAGGAGCCCGAAGAGATGGGCCAACACAGTACCTTCCTGGGAGTTCCAGCCTGTTCCAGTGTAGGCCTCACTGAAAAAGTAATAAAAATAGACCAGAATCCCCAAGACAGCCTCCTAAATCATCCAACTTCTTGGATCTTCCACATTGGGAGAGTACCAGCACCATGTCCTGGGACTGATCTAAACTAGAGCAGAAGCTCCAGCCCTCCCTGTGCAGGGAGGCCGGTCAGCCTAGAATTAAAATAAATGGTTTTTGTGATGCCATAAAATGCATTATGGAAGCAAACTATGCTCATGACTGAGAAGGCAGAAAATGAAAGGGGACTTACTGTGAGAACACACAGATGATGTCCCCTTCAGTCAGCTCATAAGGAAGCCCTCCTAGAAGAAAAAAACACATTTCAGTTCAGCAAACATTTACCAAGTGTCTACTATGTGCCATGCATGCTTCCAGCTAGGCACTGGGGGTGCAAAGAAGAGTAAACAACAGGGCCTGCCCTCCAAGAACTCACAGTCTGATGCAATCACAGAAACACATAGAAGATGTAGCAGTAGTACAGAAAAAACAGTGATTAACTTTGAGTGGAAAGATCAGGGCCACCCCTAACCAAACTAGTCCTCCTCACACCCAAAATCTTCTGGACAAAGCAGATAGTTTCCAGCACAAAACTTGGATTCCATAAACATATCTTGAACTCATGTGCTCTTTATCTACAAATTCAACAGCTAAGATCCAAAATCAGTTTAAATATGCAAATATTAACCCCAACTCACACAGACTAAGGATTATAAAGTCAATTGTTAAGCATTTCATAGGAAATAAATTCCCCTGCAAATGTTTCCTTCCTCATCAGTAGAATGGGGATATTAGTACTTTCTTCACAGAATTTGTATAAGAATTAAATAAAACAATGTTTATAAAATGCTTAGCACAATGTCTGGTGCAATAACCTCTTTGAATAACCTGTCAAATTACTGGATGTGACACAAGTGAATACAGAGATGGTGATATGACCATGGATAGAAGGCAGGAGCTAATTAGATGAGGAAAATAAATTCTGAGGGAAGGGGAATGGGGCGGGAGGGAGTTGGCAGTAATATGGGATAGGGGCTAAGACCATGAGTTCTAAAATCCCATAGTTCTGGCTGTTTCACTTACTAGCTATTGGAAGAAAGTCTATTAACTTCTCTGCACCTCAGTTTCCTTAGCTGTATAAATGGGGGGACGGGGGTGATAAAAATGGTCTCTGAGGGCTTCCCTGGTGGCGCAGTGGTTGAGAGTCCGCCTGCCGATGCAGGGGACACGGGCTCATGCCCCGGTCCGGGAAGATCCCACATGCCGCGGAGCGGCTGGGCCTGTGAGCCATGGACGCTGAGCCTGCGCGTCCGGAGCCTGTGCTCCGCAACGGGAGAGGCCACAACAGTAAGAGGCCCGCGTACCGCAAAAAAAAAAAAAAAAAAAAAAAAAATGGTCTCTGAGAAACCAAGTGGCACGATTCTTAGCATAGTGGATGACAAGCAGTACCTATCATGAGCACTGACTTGGCAGAGAGAGAAAACTAGAAATGGGGGAGAGAAAAGACATGGAAAACGGATTCACAGGCAGAGAGCGGAAGGAAATAAAAGTGAGTGATGAATGTCGGGAGGACTGAAGGGCGGGAACGCTGAAATGTTAGGGAGCAGGTCAGGAGAGAATGAGGAGCCCTACGGGAGAAAGATGTGGGCCTCACCCAAGAAGATCCAGGCGCTGTCCTTGTACTCGGAGTGCCAAGACACCTTCTCCGCTACCCCCAGCTGGACCTCACGCTCATTCAGCTCGTTGATCAGCTTAACCTTAGTTAAAGGGCTGCACAGGGCGCGAAAAAGCGCACAAGTAAGCGCGGCCCGGCCTGAGGTAAAGGAGAGCAAAACTGGGGGACTAATTTTCTAGTCTCCCCGCCTCTCCCGCCCCTCAGCCCCGGTAGGCCACCTCCGGCTGCCCGTCCCCGACACCTCCCCTCAGAGGGAAGCTCTGGGGCCTTACTTCATCTCTGCAGGTTCACGCTCAGAAGCTAGGAACAGCCTTCACGCTCAGAACCTAGGAAGAGACTTCCGGGAGAAGCCGTAAGACACATGCGCAGCCCCAGCGCCGCGCGCCCATTGGTCTCCGCGGAGCTTGCGCCGTGACGGAAGAACGCAGCCGTGTGCCCATTGGTCTTCGCGGAGCTTGCGCCGTGCCGGAAGAACGCAGCCGCGCTCCCATTGGTCTCCGCGGAGCTTGCGCCGCGCCGGAAGAGCGCAGCCGCGCTGCGGGCGCGGCGCCTGCGCACTAGGTCGAGAAGCCGCATTCCTGGTCTGGTGAACTTGTTCCGTCAGAGTTTTTCTCTGGTCCCTCCCTTCCTTCCTCTGTGAAATTGGGCGAGAGTGTGAGCCTGGTCTGTTACAGGATTCCTAGCTCTTGGACGACGCCTGGCATTGATTGGGTTAGCTATAAATGTTTGCTGAATTAAGACTGAAAAAGGTGCCTGATACGGCGACTTGAGTCCCAGCCTTCGCTCCCAGGGCTAATTCCCACTCCATCCTTCACTCCAGCCGATTACTCACACGCACACCCCCATCAAATCATCCCTGTTCAGGAGTGATGGCAGAAAAGTGAAGAAGATACGTGAGGGGGTAAATCTTTTTTGTCTCTCAAATCCCAATGCATAGGCAACTGACAAGTGTGCCTCCATAGGCTGAATTGAATACCCAGATTTGTGTGAAAGCTGCTACCCCTTTTCCGTAGTCACTTTCCTACTCAAGCGGGAGGTAGAAATTCATATTGTTAAATTAATAGCTAACAGTTGAGCAGAAAATGCTAGATTGTGTGCTAATCAATTTACATGCGTTGGCCCTCTATCCTCGTAACAACCCCGTGAAGTCTACAGATACTATTATGGTCCCCATTTTATAGAAGAAACTGAGGTTTAAAGGAGTTAAAGAGCTTGAAAGGTACTCTCTCTCTACCCATCAGGTCTGGCTGATTCATCAATCCTTACTGAGCATCTGTATTTGTCCTGTATAGAAAGTCTGTAGACAGGATTGTAAGGTTGGGTTCCCTGCCTTCAAAGAGCTATAATATCATCGAGGGGACAGGGTATATTTGCTTGATAGATTTTACTCCAGAAATAATCAGGAACATGTAGAAGAGGTGGTGGCATATAATGTGTGAATAAACCATACTGAAGACTTGAATCCATCTTGCATATGTGGACATCAGTATCTGGTCTCAGATCATGCATGGTCTAAAAGTGAAATTCCAGAGCTGTGTAGTTCTCTGTGTAGGCCTAGCTCAGAGCCCCAGAAACTAGGCACTTCATAAAAGTACTTTGATGACGATGGTGATGATGACAACTGTACCCTCAGTGGTTCACGATGTACTCTTGCCAAGAAGCAGAACAGAGGCTGCCCATAAATGACAGTTTCTCTTCATTCATTCTGTGTCTTTTCCCCTCCCCTACTCCAACCCAGCTATTCATTAACTTTGTAGAATTACCTTGGCAATGAAAACTAAACAGTGACAGATTGCATATGGGTTTTATCTGCTCCTAGAAACCTTAGGTTGCTTAGTTGTAGGGTTGAAGTAGTCACTGCAAAGTGGTAAACTAGCATGCAGTATTATCTGGCTGGATTCTTCAGGCAACTGTGAAATGAGAGAATTGGAGCAATACCTGGGCCTTAGTCATCAGAGTTCAAAAAGAAGATGAAGCAAAAGAGGAGAATAAGATGAACGAAATAATAGCCAGCTTGGATGGCAAACGCTGGTCCTCCTCTCAGACATTAAATTCAGAGGGTCCTCTGGATTCCCATCCCCTTTCCACTCAGACTTATGGAAATCTCTAGGCATCATCTTACCTACCAATTCCTACCAAGTGGAAGCACATTCATGGAGATGTCCCAGGTAAACTAGGAAGATTTTTAGCTTTCCCAGCTTCTACTCCTTTCTCCACCAATAACATTCATTTAGCACCCATTGTATGCAGAGCTCACTTTTAGGTTCAGTGGGTAATGCTAAGGAAACTGAAGGCAGTCCCCACATTCAAGGAAAAGCTGAACAATATGTCTAGACAAATTCATCTCTCCACTTCCCACCACCACACCACATCCCAATGTTATCACCATTTTCCTGGTTGCCCAGGTTCAAAAACAGGGATGTCATGTGTCAGTCTTCCCTATTACTCACCCAAAAATATATATCCAGGGCTTCCCTGGTGACGCAGTGGTTGAGAGTCCGCCTGCCAATGCGGGGGACACGGGTTCGTGCCCCAGTCCGGGAAGATCCCACATGCCGCGGAGCGGCTGGGCCCGTGAGCCATGGCTGCTGAGCCTGTGCGTCTGGAGCCTGTGCTCCACAACGGGAGAGGCCACAACAGTGAGAGGCCCGTGTACCACAAAAAATATATATATATATACATATATATATGTATATATATATCCAATCACCAATTCCTAATAATTGTGTCACTGCAGTGTCTATAAAACACATCCGTCTACTCTGTGGTGTTTTGAGTCATTGTCACATGCCTCCCAGCTCTTTCAGTACTCTTATAACTGCCCCAGCCCCTATTCTCCAGTCTTTTCTCCCACTGCGCCTCACCATGAAGCCTCAACTTCAGCCAGGTTCCACTTCTATCCATTCCCTCAAGGGCCCCTTTCATTATCCAATCCAGATACCTCTTCTGAGAGAGCCCCATATCCCTGGGCCACTCGCCTCTCTCTAACTGAAACCTGCCCAAGCTCCAAACTCTCATCAAGGCATCTCTCATACAGGAAACCTTTCCTGACCTTGCCAGCCTGCAGTGATGGCTCTCACTTCTGAACTCTGCAGCACTTTGCTGCTCTTTTATGCTCTCCCCCCAAAAAGACTGTGAGATCCCAGAAGGTAAAGACTGCATCTTTAAGCTCTCAGCACCTCAAACCTCAAACACTTTCCTGCACACATAGCAAGCACACAATACACTTATTGGTTAATGAAACTGAAAACACAACTATGGTTACCTTTAGGGAAACAGATGAAGGTAGGGGGAAAGAGGCTTTTATTTTCCCTTTGTCCCTTTCTATACTGTTAGAACTTTCTTACCATTATCCAGCTATCTTACCTTTATCACACTTTTTTATTGCCATGTTATGATCTTAATTTTCTTGCTTTTGTCTTTTATTCATTCAACAAATATTTATTGAGCAACTATTATATGCTAGACACTGTTCTAAGTGCTGGGGTTATAACAGTAAACAAGGCAAGTGGAATTCCTGTCCTTATGGAGTTTACATTCTTGTTGGGAAAGAAGGAAAACAGACATATAAATATACATTTGATGTTGATAAATGCTATGAAGGAAAAATAAAGCAGCATTAGGGGGCAGAGAGTGAGAGAGTATTGGTATTTTATAAAGGGTGTCAGTCAAAGAAGCCCCCCCGATAAAGTGACATGGAGGTGGAGATCTGCAAGCCATGGGGGTATCTGGGGAGCAAGCCATGGGGGTATCTGGGAGAAGACTGTTCTAGGTAGCAGGAACAGTACGTGCAAAGGTCCTGAGACAGGAGTGTGTTTGAGAAACAACAAGGAGGCCAGAGTGACTGGAGAGGAGCAGGCAAGGGAAAGAATGACAAATTTTTGTTTATTTAACAAAATCCAATTTAATACCCACCATGTTCCAGACATTGTTTTAGGTACTTTACACATATTAATTCATTTACTTCTGACAACAGCTCTATGAAGGAGATACTGTAATCCCCATGTTGCCGATGAGGAAACTGAGGCACAGAGAGGTTAAGTCACTTACCCTAGGTCACACAATGGGAGAGCCAGGATAGTGTGGCTTCAAAGTCTGTACCCTTAGCCACTATGCACAGGATAAGCGGGGTTCAGGGGAGCAAATCAGGCATGGCCATGTTGGGTGGCAACTTCGGATTTTACTCAATGTGAGGTGAGAAGCCACTGAAGGATTTTAGTCTGACTTACATTTTAGCAGGATCACTTTGGCCACAGATTGGAGGTGGCCAGGGGCGGGGAAGTGGGAGGGGGAATGCCTAAGGTAGAAGCAGGAAGACTAGTTAGAAAGCTCTGCAATAATTCAGGCAAAAGATGTTGGTGGTTTATCTCAGGGTGACAGCAAAGGAGGTGGTATTCCATGCTGGTATCTTTTTAAGCTAAAAAATATATTTAAAAAAATAAATAAGAACACATCTAACACCAACATAAAGTCATATCCTGTGTTTGCGAGTGTTTAGGTGCTGGGCTAGATGCTGGGGATACTACAGTGAACAAGACCATAAGACACCAGCTCACAATGTTGCCAGACAATTACATATGTGAATAAATATAACACAAAAGGATGAGTGTCAAAATGAAGACATGAGTGAACTGCTATTGGAACTAGATAAGGAATCAGTTAATTCTGATTGCTTGGGGTCAGAGGGAGCTGGGGATGGAAAGCAGATTGTCATGTAAAGATACAGAAAGGCAGGTAACAGTTGAGCTGGATCTTGAAGGCAATCACCATGCAGGTGGAAGATAGGGGATGGGTGCCATGCAGAAAGAGCGTTTCAAGCAGAGGAACCAGCAGAAGAAGAACCACCAAAGGCAAAAGCATCAAAGTGTATGGTGTACTTACAATGCCAAGACATGGAAGCAACCTAAGGGTCCATCAACAGATGAATGGATAAAGAAGATGTGGTATATATATATATATATATATATATATATATATATATATACACATACATACACACACACACACACACACACACATACACACACACACAATGGAATACTACTCAGCCATTAATAGAATGAAATAATTCCAAGTGCAGCAACATGGATGGACCTAGAGATTTTCATACTAAGGGAAGTAATCCAGAAAGAGAAAGACAAATATTATATAGGTAAACAACAAGGACCTACTGTATAGCACAGGGAACTATATTCAATATCTTGTAATAACCTATAATGGAAAAGAATCTGAAAAAGAATATATATATATATTTATATCACTAACTTTGCTGTACACCTGAAACTAACACAACACTGTAAATTAACTATACTTCAATTTTTTTAAAGTGTATAGTGTGACCAGGGGATGGAATGGGGGGCAGGACATCCTATGAAGATGGAAGAGTTCAGGCCATTTTGTGAAGGGCCTTGTAGACGAAGCCAAGAAAGTCAGATTCCATTCTTTTACATGTAGCTATCCAGTTTTCTCAGCACCACTTATTGAAGAGGCTGTCTTTTCTCCATTGTATATTCTTGCCTCCTTTATCAAAGATAAGATGACCATATGTGCGTGGGTTTATCTCTGGGTTTTCCATTCTGTTCCATTGATCTATATTTCTGTTTTTGTGCCAGTACTATATTGTCTTGATTACTGTAGCTTTGTAGTATAGTCTGAAGTCAGGGAGCCTGATTCCTCCAGCTCCATTTTTCTTTCTCAAGATTGCTTTGGCTATTCGGGGTCTTTTGTGTTTCCATACAAATTGTGAAATTTTTTGTTCTAGTTCTGTGAAAATGCTGTCCATCGACAGATGAATGGATAAAGAAGATGTGGCACATATGTACAATGGAATATTACTCAGCCATAAAAAGAAACGAAATTGAGTCATTTGTAGTAAGGTGGATGGACCTAGAGTCTGTCATACAGAGTGAAGTAAGTCAGAAAGAGAAAAACAAATACCGTATGCTAACACATATATATGGAATCTAAAAAAGAAAAATGGTTCTGAAGAACCTAAGGGCAGGACAGGAATTAAGATGCAGAGGACATAGAGAATGGACTTGAGGACACGGGGAGGGGGAAGGGTAAGCTGGGACGAAGTGAGAGAGTGGCATGGACATATATACACTACCAAATATAAAATAGCTAGCTAGTGGAAAGCATATAGCACAGGGAGATCAGCTCGGTGATTTGTGTCCACCTAGAGGGGTGGGATAGGGAGGGTGGGAGGGAGACACAAGAGAGAGGAGTTACGGGGATATATGTATACGTATAGCTGATTCACTTTGTTATACAGCAGAAACTAACACACCATTGTAAAGCAATTATACTCCAATAAAGATGTTTTTAAAAAAGTCAGATTCCAGCCTGTAGGCAATGAGAGGTGATCATATGGCTCAGTCATTCAGTCATTCAGCCAACCAACAAGGCAGCTGCTTTTATTGAGGACCTGCTATACGCAGATACTGCATTAGGTACTGAGAATACAAAGGGGAACATGCTCAGTCTCAAGGGAAAACATATATGTGGGGGGAAAAATATAATCCTGGCATTCTCCCTTAACCCTGGGAATGAAATTGTCAATTTTATTTTAGATCACCTTGGAACCACTATGGAGAATAGACTGAAGGTGCACGAGTTCTTATGTTGGGAGAGCAGTTGGCTGTGATGGGCAGGACCAAAGTCAACAGACTTCAGTGGCACAATATGTTGATTGAAGTAAATGTGGGTGGTGAGGAAACATCTAGGGATGACGCTTAGGTTTCTGGTTCAAGACTAGCTGGGTAATGACATTCTGCCGAGGCAAGAAAGGCAGAGAGGAAGACTGGTTTGGGAGAAAGATTATGAATTCATTGGTAAACTGTTGAGTCAAAGTGCCTGAGGAGCCAACAAAGGAAATGAGGAGGAGGATGACAGATGAAGATGAAGCAGCAGGAGAAAGTAGGATTCAAGAAGAGTGAAAGGTGATCAACATTGTCAGACACTACAGAAAAGGTCTCTTGGTAGAAGCACCTTTAATTTTTCAGTGTTTTCATCCACTTATTTCAATTGATCCAAAAACAATGTCACCATCAGGAAGGCTGACTCAAGAGGACCCATAAATCTAAGCAGCATGCCATCCTGTACTTACCTGCTCCCACACTGGAGACTTAGGGGCAATGCTGCTTGATGGAAGCAAAACAGAAGCCTAAAACAATGGATGCAGGCCACACTTTACTTGAGTTAAAGAAAGCTGTTTAAATGTATTTGTTTCAAAGATCTGGTCCTGATTTGTAGGTTTCCTGGAGGACTAAAGGGAATAAGAAATGATACATTGTGTTAACAGAGGATCTTATCATCTCTTCCTGGGACATTAGCTTGAATCCATGCGTGGGCTTCAGGGAGTCTATGAAGACCCTGAATTTGTTTGTATGATGTGTATGTACATGAACATGTGCATTTTTTAGAGGGAGGTCCACAGCTTCCATCAGATTTTTAAAGGGTTCTATGATTCAAAAACAACAGCTAGGAGAGAGTATGAAGAAAAGGGAACCCTCCTACACTGTGGGTGGGAATGTAAATTGGTGCAGTCACTATGGAGAACAGTATGGAAGTTCCTTAAAAAGCTAAAAACAGAGTTACCATATGATCCTGCAATCCCACTCCTGGGCATGTACATCCGGAGAAAACCGTAATTCAAAAAGATACATGCACCCCAATGTTCATTGCAGCACTGTTTACAATAGCCAAGACATGGAAGCAATCTAAATTTCCATCGACAGATGAATGGATAAAGAAGATGTGGTACATACATACAATGAAATACTACTCAACCATGAAAAAAGAATGAAATAATGCCGTTTGTAGCAACATGGATGGACCTAGAGATTATTATACTAAGTGAAGTAAGTCAGACAGAGAAAGACAAATATCATGTATCACTTATGTGTGGAATCTAAAAAATGATACAAATGAACTTATTTACAAAACAGAAATAGACTCACAGACATAGAAAACAAATTTACCTTTACCAAAGGGGATAGGTGGGTGGGGAGATAAATTAGGAGTTTGGGATTAACATATACACACTGCTATATACAAAATAGGTAAACAACAAGGACCTACTGTATGGCACAGGGAACTGTACTCAATATTTTGTAATAACTTAGAAAAGAATCTGGAAAAGATTATATATATGTATAAATATATGTATGTATGTATAACTGAATCACTGTGCTGTACAATTGAAACTAACACAACATTGTAAATCAACTATACTTCAGTTTTTAAAAAATACCACAATAACAGCTAAGGATAACTGCCTTAGATAAGCACCTTTGATTATCTGTGAATACTGTCATCCACAGATAATTGAGAGCAGTCTGCAAAGCTTAGCAAGAAGGTGTTGCAGGAGAACTGGCATGAGTTATGTGAGTCAGGTATTGGTGAACTGGAAGCACAACTGCACCCCTATGGGCTCCCTGCCAGGCTCAGCACAACTGTTGGTCCCTGGCAATCTGATGCTTTAGGTAGAATCCCAAGTAACTGGACGGAGAATCCCGAACTCTTGAGGAGCAAGAGGCCAAGTTGCTTCCAGGGGTGAGTTTGCCTTCTAGAAGACACACAACAGATGTCCTTTTACCACCTGGCTGTCATTTTCCCCTTCCTCCACTGCCCAGAGCAGCAGCTTTCTACACGTCAAGCATCACAAATTTCAGAAGCAGCCAAGATTTCTGATAAGCTGACTTTGAAAGCAGAATCCAGTTCCAGAGAAGAAAGTGAGAGAGTAAAGAAGAAATTGCTGGGGGAGTAAATGGCTCTGATCCAAGAGGAGCCTCCTGTAATCACAAATCACATTTACTCTAAATCCATGATGTTAAATCCCCATTGGCATGCAGGCCTATGGAGTGTGTGTGCTGAACTGAACTGAATGGGACAATCATACCAGATGGGGTGAGGAACAGAGCTGGGCCAATCCAACTGGAGCTGAATGGAAAAGCAATTTTTTTTTTTTTTTTTTTTTTTTTTTGCGGTACGTGGGCCTCTCACTGCTGTGGCCTCTCCCATTGCGGAGCACAGGCTCCGGACGCGCAGGCTCAGTGGCCATGGCTCACGGGCCCAGCCGCTCCGCGGCACGTGGGATCTTCCCGGACCGGGGCACGAACTCGTGTCCCCTGCATCGGCAGGCGGACTCTCAACCACTGCGCCACCAGGGAAACCCGGAAAAGCATTTTTGAGGGATGACAGGAGCCTGCCTACTCAGGTCAATCTCCAACCCAATGACTAGTGCTCTACTCCCTATTCTCCAAAATGTTCCCTGCATGATCAGCTTTTACTGTCCTCATTTTCACTATTTGAGCCAGACTTTTTCTGGGGTGTTCTGTTGCTGAGCCATATCACAGAATGACATATAGAGACCAAGGTGAAGAAGCTAGTTAGCAGGAATGATCCAGAAACACTGATCCAGAGAGTAGGAGACAGTCTGCAGATTAGGGAAAGGAGTGGGTGGGCCACAGGGCAGAGAAGCCAGATCACTGAGACACATCATTGAAAAGACTAGATCAGATGGGCGATCAGAGAGACAAGCTGAGGGGCAAGAAAAGCCCTCAGAAAAGAAGCACAGGACGGGCCTGTCTTGGCTCAAGTCACAATGACATTGCATGTAGGCTGGCAGCATTCTTCTTGTATGTGGTGAGGGCTAGCATCCTTCATGAGGCTGGGCACAGGTTTTCAAAGCCTTCAGATGATGCCACACAGCTTTCACCCTTTCTCTGGTCAGCAATTTACATTTCTGTAATAACATTACAATTCTGAAGAGACCAGCTGACAGAGTTAGAAGAATATAGACTCTGAGGCTTGGCAGACCTGGGTTCAAACCCCAGTTCCACCCCTTGCTAGCTGTGGAACCCTGAGCAGTTTAATTAGCTTCAATGAACTTCCATGTGCGTTGGTGGTAATATCATTTCACGTGGATATTGTGAGGAATAAATGAGATCACACATGTAAAGTGTGTGTGATAAAATGTAGGTATTACTAATATTAACAATAATCTTCTCAGATTCTACATACCCCCAGGCATTGTTACAATCCCCCACCCCTTCTGCAGCCCCCAAATCTTACCCCCAGATCTTCCTCAGGAAACAGTTGGAAATGGCTGTCTGAGAATGTGTGTGTGTGCATTTCTGTATAGTCCGAAAAAGGCCTTTGCAAACTAGTGCCTGAGTTGGAATAGGAAGGGGGAGTTTTGAGGAGGTTTTTTCTTTTGAAATTACATGAATACATCCTCACTGTGAGAATATATAACAAGTAAGAAGTATTCAAAGTAAATCATGATGGTCTCTCTTCACCCCCCATCAATCCCACTGCCCACCTCACAGTTATTCACTCACTGTTAACAATCTCCTCTCTATACATTTAGCTGAGGTTTGGGGTTTTATTTTCATAAGTGGGTTCAGACTCTACATATTGATGTGTGACTTGATTTATCAACCAACAACATGTCTTGGAGGTCTCTCTGTGTCAGGACATATAAACCCATCCCATTCTTTTCACACCACTGCATAATATTTCACAGTAATGGATGTACCAGTCTACTCATTCAGGAAGAGATATTAAAGTCCTGGGAAAGATGCAGCTAAACCATCACTGGCAGATGGCTGGTCTAGGCACCATGAGAAATCAGGTGTAACTTGTCTTGAATATCTTCCTAGAGTTCGTCTCCCACGAGCCTGGCTCCAAAGCCAGGCTCTGTTGAAGCCTGGCATCTCCTGCACTCCCATTCCAGCTGAAACCTGTGGCCCTTTGTCCCATTCCCTAGGGGTGGATGAAGCGCCCTGTTGCATCCTTGGTGACAGCTCATGTGACCAGCCTTTAATGCATTCGTTATAGAATAGTTTGACCGGAGATTAAGCCCTTTCATTCTTCCCTTTCTCAACCCCAGCTTGTTTGCCTTGTCAATGCTCCACACTGGAGACTCAGAGTCCTCAGTCTGCTCCAGGACTGTAAAGACCAGCAACCAACCTCCCAGGAAGGAGCCATGTTCTCTGTGGCTATGATCTAGGACACACAGCTGAGACCAGGTGGTGGTGTGGGAAAGGGGGTAGAAAATACCAAGGGAAACACAGAGATGGGGGTAGCTAAGAATGAAGGGAGAGAGCTAAGGGAGACTCTTGGAGGCCCATCAAAAACAGATTGTGTAGGGAGTGAAAGACAATTCAGTGGGAATAATGATGTTTTGCACCACTGCAGAATCTCCTTCTAAGGCCCTCCTGACAGGTGGGCATTCATCGTTTACTTGCATACTTCCAATGACAGAGAGCTCACTATTTTCCAAGGATGCCTAAATTAGTTTGAATCTGCGTGTGGGTTCCTGAGACAGAAAACAGGGAAGTGTTAACGGCTAAAAGAAAACAAATAACAGTCTAGGATATGAGCAAAGGAAAAGTAGACTGAGAAGAGCATCTGTTGGGGATGGAGGGAAAAGAGACCTGGGCAGCAGAGAATACTGGTGCAATAGGCAGAATAATGGTCCCCACACCACCAAACATGTGCACATCCTAATCCCCAGAACCTATGAGTATTTTACCTTACATGACAAAAGGCACTTTGCAGATGTGATTAAGGATCTTAATATGGGGAGGATATCATGGATAGCCGGGTAGACTCAAAGTAATCACAGGGTCCTTTAAAAGAGGGAGGCAGAAGGGTAAGAGTCAGAGGAGGAGATGTGATTATGGAAGCAGAGGTCTGAGGATGTGCCATGAGCCAAGGAATGTGCTCAGCTTCTAAAAGCTGAAAAAGACAAGGAAATTATTCCCCGCTAGAGGCTCCCGAAGGAATGCAGCCCTACCAACACCTTGATTTGAGCCTGTGGGACCAGTTTGGGACTTCTGATCTTGAGAACTAAGATAATAAATTTGTGTGATTTAAACCGCTGTGTTTATGGTAGTTTGTTACAGCAGCAAAATGAAACTAATACAACCAGGCACCTGACAGTAGGAGAGAGGAAAGGACAACTTTACCATGCCTACAGATCACCTGGAGATCTTGTTCAAATGCAGACTCTGCATCAGTAAGTCTTGGGCAGGGCCTGAGATTTGCATTTCTACCAAGCTGTCAGGTCATACCAATGTTCCTGATCTGATACACCCTTTGATTAACAAGAGGATAGAAGAAAATCAAGAAAAATACCTGTGTAACATTTTACTGTTCATAAAGCCTTTTTGCATCCATCATATCTCATTTTTATCATACCCACAACACTGAGAGGTAGGTATTATTGCCCCCATGTCACACATGAGGAAGCCAAAGCTAAATCAGAGAGGTGAAGTCATTTGTCCACACAAAAGCACAGAAATAGCGTCAGGCTGGCCCCCAGGTGCCCTGACTCCAGAGCCTGTGCTTCTGCCATTTGACAGTGGTTCCCACCCCTGGCTGAATATTAGAATCACCTGCAGACCTTTTAAAACTCCAGATGCAGAGGTCAAATCCCAGACTAATGACATCAGAATCCCTTGGTGTGTGACCCAAACATCACTAGTTTTGGAATCAACAAGTGATTCCACTGCACAGCGAAGGCTAAGAACTGTTTCACTAGAGCATTTCACTAGAGCAGCATCAGCATCAGCATCACCTGGGAACTTGTTAGAAATGCAGATTCTTGGGCCCACCCCAGAACTAACACATTCAAAACTCTGGAGGTGAGGCTCAAGAATCTGGGTGTTAACCAGCCCTCCAGGGGATTCTGATGCACTCTTGAGTTTTAGCATGGGTTTGAAAAGGGCCACCTTGACTCCACGCATAGAGTCAAGGGCTGGGGAAACAAAAGCACACCTTAGATCCAGGTATAAAATTAGGCCAGGTGCTAAGCGACTGAAACCAGCCTCCTAATGGATGTACCAAAGAATAAAAACAGTTCTCAGGTTGGCAACCAGAATACCAAGTCCCCACGCCACAACCTTTCTGATCCTTTGTAAGAGAGACATCTGCCAAAGGCCCTCTCAGACTGTCAAAACATCCTGGAATATAATATTTGCTTCCAACTCTGCACCTTGCTCTTCACTCCCTCACTTAAAACACTAACCTTTCCCATTTGTGCTCTGACCTGAACTGAGTAAACAAGCTTCTCACCACTCTTCTCCCCACCCCTCTCTTGGTATCCAAGATGAGAGTAGCAGGCAAAAGGTTAGTTCTAATGTACCTGAGCAAATGGATATACAATCTAAAATAGCAGTGAGTTACACAGCCGCCCTCCCTGGGCCCATCTCACCTGCCTCAGCAACACTGCCGCCCTTTGGCCTAACTCTATCCCAGGAAAATGGAAAATTCCACAACCAAACATTAGAGTAGATACTTTCCAGAATGGAGCTCACCCTCCCTTCTCCTGTCCCAGAGATACCTCAAGTCTACAGGATCAAGAAAAACAAGGCTAATATGATCCTGCAATCACACTCCTGGGCATATATTCAGAGAAAACTCTAATTCGAAAAGATACATGGACCCCAATGTTCACTGCAGCACCATTTACAATAGCCAGGACACGGAAGCAACCTAAATGTCCATCGACACATGAATGGATAAAGAAGCTGTGGTACATACATACAATGGAATATTACTCAGCCATAAAAAAGAATCAAATAATGCCATTTGCAACAACATGGATGGACCTAGGGATTATCACACTAAGTGAAGTATGTCAGAAAGAGAAAGACAAATACCATATGATATCACTTATATGTGGAATCTAAAATATGACACAAATGAACTTATCTAGAAAACAGAAACAGACTCACAGACATAAAGAACAGACTTGTGGTTGCTAAGGGGGAGGGAAGGTGGGGAAGGGAGGGATTGGGAGTTTGGGATTAGCAGGTGCAAACTATTATGTATAGGATGGATAAACAAGGTCCTACCATACAGCATAGGGAAATATATTCAATACCCTGCAATAAACCATAATGGAAAAGAATATGAAAAACAACATGTATATATGTATAACTGAATCAATTTGCTGTACTGTAGAAATTAACACAACATTGTAAATCAACTATACTTCAATAAAGTAATTTTTTTTTAAAAAAAGAAAGGCAAAGCTACAGGATCGAGAAAGTAGAAGGCAGGGAATTTCCTGGCGGTCCAGTGGTTAGGACTCCACACTTCCACTTCAGGGGGCATGGGTTCAATCCCTGGTCAGGGATCCTGCATGCCTCACGGTGTGGCCTGAAATAAAAAAAAAAAAAAAGAAAGAAAGAAAGTACAAGACTGGCAGCCACAACTCATGACCAGAGACATGGTCCAACATAGTGCAGAACAAGTTCTCAGTGAGTATACCCAATAGACAGCAGCTCTCAACAGGGAGTAGGCTCTATTCTAAACTGAATGACAGCTAGTAACAATTCTGTTTTGCTTTTCCTGCCCTTCTGAATCCTCACCTAATCAAGTTCTGAGGGATGAGAAATAGGGGACCAGCACACCCTATTTGAAAGAATTAGAATCTGAGGTGTTAGGAAACAACAGGTATAGCTGATTCACTTTGTTATAAAGCAGAAACTAACACACCATTGTAAAGCAATTATACTCCAATAAAGATGTAAATATATATATATATATATATATATATATATATATATATATATATATATATACATACACTACCAAATGTAAAATAGATAGCTAGTGGGAAGCAGCCGCATAGCACAGGGAGATCAGCTCGGTGCTTTGTGACCACCTAGAGGGGTGGGATAGGGAGGGTGGGAGGGAGGGAGACACAAGAGGGAAGAGATATGGGGATAGATGTATATGTATAGCTGATTCACTTTGTTATAAAGCAGAAACTAACACACCATTGTAAAGCAATTATACTCCAATAAAGATGTTAAAAAGAAAAAAAAAGAAACAGCCTAAGCGTGTGGTAACTCCCCTGAAAGTATGCTAGACCCTAAAATAGCTTGTCTGCCCCGCTTCCCACTTCAACTGATTATGATCATCTTGCTTGATTAAAAGCAGACATAATAGTAACTGAGAATTTGTTATTAAGCAAATGCTTAATTAAACTGAGATTAGTTGTTAAGCCAGAACTTGAGGCTTAGGAAGAAAAGAAGTGGACATCTAAGATCAAGCTATGGAGAAAGAAAAAGTGTGATTAGAATCAATTATATATCCTGCCAGACGGAAGACCTGATGAATGTCCGAGTCTCTCCAAAGTCCTTGAAACATCAGTGAAGGGAGGGAGCCTGGTGAGACAATGGGCAGCAGGTACTTGGGAGTTGTCTAGTAACTTGGTGGTGGGAGGAGGGACTAGCTCAGGACCCAGGGAAACGTCTGCGCTGGGATTGCTGCCTTCAGAGAGTTGGAGAGGCAAGAGGCTGAGGACTGAAAACGAGATGGGGAGTGATTCTCAGTGACCAGCAGTATCCCAAAGAAAGGAAGCTGCCGGCCTGGACTGCCAGCGATGGCCGGCACTGCGTTGCAGCTCTGAACCCACCGCTCTGCCTCCCCACCATGAGAATTTGAGCTGGAGAGCCAGCATGCCCTGGTAAGTGGAAATACTGCCACTTCAAGACATGGAGTCATCTTTCTCATTTGGAGTGATCCTTGCTATCCTGGCCTCCCTCATTATTGCTGCTAATGCCCTAGTGGTCATGGCTGTGCTGTCGTTGATCCACAAGAATGATGGTGTCGGTCTCAGCTTCACCTTGAATCTGGCTGTGGCTGACACCTCGCTTGGCCTGGCCATCTCTGGCCTAGTCACAGACCAGCTCTCCAGCGCGGCTCGGCCCACACAGAAGACCCTGTGCAGCCTTCAGATGGCATTTGTCACTTCTTCTGCAGCTGCCTCTGTCCTCACGGTCATGCTGATTGCCTTTGACAGGTACCTTGCCATCAAGCAGCCCCTCCGCTATTTCCAGATCATGAACGGGCTCATGGCCGGGGCCTGCATTGCCGGGCTGTGGTTGGTGTCTTACCTCATTGGCTTCCTCCCACTCGGGGTCCGCGTATTCCAGCAGACCGCCTACAAGGGGCCCTGCAGCTTCTTCGCTGTGTTTCACCCGCGCTTCGTGCTGACCCTCTCCTGCGTTGGCTTCTTCCCAGCCCTGCTCCTCTTTGTCTTCTTCTACTGTGACATACTCAAGATTGCTTCCATGCACAGCCAGCAGATCCGCAAGACAGAGCATGCAGGAGCCCCAGCCGGGGCTCACCGGCCCCCACGGACCCCCAGTGACTTCAAGGCTGTCCGCACTGTGGCCGTTCTCATTGGCAGCTTCACTCTGTCCTGGACCCCGTTCCTTATCACTAGCATTGTGCAGGTGGCCTGCCAGGAGTGCCACCTCTACCCAGTGCTGGAACGGTACCTGTGGCTGCTTGGTGTGGGCAACTCCCTGCTCAACCCACTCATCTATGCCTATTGGCAGAAGGAGATACGGCAACAGTTCTCCCAGATGGCCCTGGGAATGAAGAAGGGGCTCGCCGCATTCCTCCTCCTTCTCTCAGCCAGGGATGGTGGCCCACAGGGGCCCAGGGAAAGTGCCCGTCACATCACCACCATCTCCCACTCAGAGCTTGATGGCTAAAATGGTAAGGGCAGACAAGTTTCAAAGTGCCCCTCTCTCCCTTCTCAGAGCCCCAGCTAGGAGACCAGGTGGAGCTAGGGAAAAGAGAGCACTTGCTTCCAGCAACTGACCACCCCCTGCACCTCCTTACCTCAAACTGAGAGGTAACTAAGGCAGGGTGCTGACTTCACTCTATAATCAGCTTCCCCATTTGCAAATCTCCATTCCTCCCTGCCCTTCTTTTGCAATGAGTCTGTTTCTCCTGTAGAGGTATACTTACTCAAAGCAAGAAGTGTACTACTGGAAAGATGCTTAAACTCAAATCTTATTTTTGAATACACTAGAGCAGCACTGTCTAATAGAAGTCTAATGCAAGCCACCTATGTAATCTTAAATGTTCTAGTAGTCATGTTAAAAAGGTAAAAAAAAAAGCAGGCGAAAATAATGTTTCATTTAACTCAATATATCTAAAACATTAATTCAACGTGTAATCAATATAAAAGATTATTACCCTATTTTTTTCATGCCAAATCTTTGAAGTCTGGTGTGTATTTTACCCTTATAGAATACCTCAATTCAAACTAGCCATGTGCCAATGCTCAAGAGCTACACGTGGCCAGTGGCTATCATATTAGAAAGCACAGCACTAGAGAAATGAGGTTCTGTTCTTTTTAACTGTGTACTACAGTGATTGCTTTGGTGAAATGAGGGGTCCTGCCCTCCCTGATGTAAATCAGACATTTTATGTAGTGAGGTTGTACGAATGTAGGAACCTGAATTAGATACTAAAGCTTGTCTTTTTCCACACTTCACGGTGTTCAAAACAGTGTTTCTTTGGCGAATCGCCTGTCTTGTAATTATTTCTGCTGTTACCCCTCCAACCCACCACCTTCCTAACTCTGTGGTGCCCCTTCCCCTCAGTTGGCCTCTTATGTCACTTGTAGCTACTTGCTGATGACGATGCCAAACCACAGATTCTGAGACATTGAAAGGAAAGAAAGGGAAAAAAGGGGTAGGTACCAAAAAAGGCACTGCCAAGCCCTCCACACTGGACCCACTTTGCTCCTCAGAGACTGACCTTCTTCCATTTACTCCCAAATTTGCATTTTCCTAAGAAACTCAGTTGCATAAGAGGATGTCTCCAAAATGGCCCAGGAGACCAGCCTTATCCTGCTTTCTTGCAGGTACAGAAAATGACTGTTGGCAACTGGGAATTATACTCAGGCTCCCCCTGGGCAACCCTGGCAGCAGAAACTACAAGAATAGAGTGGGGAAGAAACCCAGGAACCACGCTCAGCCTTCCTGAGCTTTCCTGTAACCCTTTCCACAACCTCCTGGTCTCCACAGTACATTCCTAGAGAGTTTGTCTCTTAAGACCCTCAACTAGATTATCTCCCTAGAAAGCTGCTGAGTGGACAACAAAAAAGGGCAGAAGAAACCAAAACAGTATGAATTGATTTGTCTGGGATTTGGTACCAAACACAAACACAAATAGTAACTGGGTTTGGGGACAAAATTGAAAGCAGGCTCAAATCAATGCCCTCCTTACTGGTGGTTCAAAGCTTAATTTCCTGGCCTTGCTGCAAAGGACTGATCTTCCCAAGGTAACACAAGCAAAGTGGAATGGAAGCTAGTTACAGGAGAAAGGCAGGAGCTAAGGGGAGGCCAGCTGATTGTTGTGTTATGAGGTTCAGTCTAAAACACCCTGCTATTCCTGGGAGTCAGTGTGAGCAGTGGGAAAATCACAGGCTTTGAAGTCCAACAGACCAGTGTTCAAATTATGATTCAGTCATTTAAATTCTCAAGGCCACAGTTTCCTCATTTGTAAAATTGGGATGATAATGCCTACCTTATTTGGCTATAGTGACGATTAATTCAGACAATGCATATGAAAATGCCTAGTACACCACAGCACATTTCATTGTTAGTACTCAGAAAATGTTCTCTTCCTCTTCCTTAAAAAACCTAAAGAATAAAACATCCAGCTGACCAATTTAAGGGAATCCGTCACATCTGCAGACATTAGGAAAAATGAGTGATGAGAGGTGACTCAGGCTGGAAAAGACAAACATAAATCTAATACTTTAGCAGGATCAAGACAGAGCAGATATAAACAAGGCACTGTTATCATATTCTTGGGTTTAAGAGTAACCGCAATTAAGAACACTGTGTTTAATAAGCCACCAAGAGCAGAGATACAGAATGCTATGCTAAAGAGTCTAATGGCTTTCTTTGACGCAGGCTCCTGCACAGATAAGGGAATGCACTGGAGTGGAGACATTTAGATTTCATTCACACATCCAATGTTGTCTCCTGATGGACTTGCAGAGAAGCCAGATCCTGTTCAGCAATTTGATCAAAATAGCCAAAAAGATATTAAGACCTTATAGGACAGAATGTAGATCAATTGGTCCCATCTATAATTTCCATGAAAAGCTTATTGTGAATCCATTAAAAAACATTGTGACATGACTAAGTTTTATACTAATTCCTTGGGTAGCTAATGTTATGTACAGCATACCTCCGTTTCAGAGGACTACCCTCAAGAACAGTACACACAGCCCTCTGGACAGGGTCATTTTGAGTGGTTTCACAAATGTTAGAGGCAGGTTGCCCTGATCCACCAACACTCTCCTGCTTGTCCACATGACCAAAAAGCCCATCTCTGAGAGTTGGCCAGCCAGAGGTAGCCTTGGGATATCTTCTTCCTATATGGTGAAGTGTTTACTGGTTCACATGGGAAATGAACTTGTGACTCACATGCTCAGTCACTGGCCAAACTAAACAGAGACCAGTGAAAACAGCAGGCTCGAGAGATACTTCAAGGACACACAGAACAAGAGGAAACATGGTGTTGACAGCTGGGCAATGAGAACAGCAATGGGCCCAAGGCCAGACCCAACCCCTTGCTGCCATCAGCCACTCACTTATTTTGTGACTCCTTCAGTACCTTCCATGTCATCCTTCAAATGGCTGACTGGTCTGGAATCTTCTCCTTTTAATTAATAAATCTTCATTTGTTATTTCTTGCAATCATATAAACTCAACGATGGTACCTACAAGTGTCAGCTGGCATTCATTCATTCATCTGTCCATCCATCTACCTACCCCACAAGCATTTATTGAGGGCTAGGTGCTAAAACTACTCCAGCTTTCCTGGATTTCTTTTAGAGCTATATATTGATGTATACATGATGTTCATTATTTTTTTTTCTGATTATAAAAGCAATTTTTTTCATTTTAGAAATTTTTGAATATACAGAAAATCATAAAGTTACCCATAATTATACCACCCAGAGATGATCACTGTTATTTTCCTTCATCTGTTTTCTTCACTTAATATTATATTGTGCTATTTTCCTATGTCATTAAGCTTTCTTCAAAAATATGAGTTCTAAGGGTTGCATGTTTTTCAACATGAGTATATAATATTTTAACCATTTTTCTATAGTTGTACATTTGTGTTATTTCCAATTTCTCACTGTTATAATACCACTGTAAATACCCTTGTATATAAATCTTTGACATGTCTGTTTAATCCCCTAAGATAAAATTCTCCAAAGTAGTATTACTAGGTCAAGGAGCATTAAACACTTATAAGAATTTTGATTCATACTTTTGCTGGCCTTTCTTGAAAGGTAATGTTTCCCTAGGATATTTGCTATGAGAAGTCAAAAGTGAGCCATAAATGAACAGACCACAGTGATATGAATATCTCAAAGGAATAAAAGTGCATGGCTTCCTGAAAGCATAAACCATACCAAGGGGGCTGACCAGTTTTTTTTTTAACAAAAGGAAACCTGTTGCTATGCCCTACTGCTAGAGTTAATCTGAAAATCCAGAATTCTGGACTAATGGGACACAGCAGTCTAACAACACCCCTCACAGGACAACTGCATCATTGATACAGCATCGTGTGATATACAGATACCAATTTCAGTGTGTTTTCACTCTTAAAATCTTCTGATAGTGGCTTTGTGCAATACCATGAAATGCTAAATAGGCACGAGAATATGAAAATATGATCACATGGAGCCAGGAGCCAGGTCTTGATGCAGCTGAAGCCTCGAAGCCATGGTCTCGCAGCCTTGCTGACCAGGAAAGATGTGCTCCACCTAATGGATCCACTGTGGCAGGGTGAAGTGTGGGAGAGCTTAACATGCTACTAGCCAGCCATATGTTCACTGGATTTACAAGCTGTTGGGACCATAAGCAGCCACTGAGCTCAAAGAGCCCTCTCATGAGGAGTCCTAGAAACAACTAATGCAGCTGCTAAGGGTCTCAGAGTCTGTTTTAATGCACAAAGCAGCTCCTGTTTCTTTCAAAATGCCTTCTACACAATGGCACGGGCAGAATTCATTTGCTCCAAAGCTCCAGAGGGACTAAAATCAGACCAAGAACCTGGGGGCTGGGGGGTTCTCTAATTTTTTAGGTTTCTTTTCATTTGGTGGATGTTACCCAATAGTTCCATGATTGAATTATATTTCCCATTTAATATAATAAATCCATATTGGTTCCAGTTCTATCTCAACTGAGTTGACATTATGGCACTAAAAAGATGATGAACATGCTGAGATAACAGTCATTGGCCCAGTAAAATGCCATGCTGTCTTACAAAACTGTTCATTGTGCTTTTACCACTCATAATAGTTCTGCGGATTTGCCCACTGAGCCATTCGACAAATACTAAAGCACATCCTATGGAAGAGCAAACTGATGTCATCTCAGTCATCTCTGTCATCTCAGAGGTGGTTTAAAAAGTAAGAAAACTGAACCAAGAAATTAGAGCTGAATGGCTGTGGGGTTATTTCAAATGTGGAAAACGGGCTCATGATCCAAAATTCCAACTACCACTTTAAGATTACCAGGTCCCTTAGTAATCTTATGCAATGATGTGTTAAATTGTTTTTCTTATTTGCTAAATAAACGGGAGAGCCAAGGATGCATGAAGAGTGTTTATAATGAGTTAGGCACAGCCCCTAATACAACTGAATTCTGATGCTGATCTGAGACACTGGATAGACAGAAGAGATATCCTTTACTGAAACCTCAGGAATTAAGATTAATGCGAGTGGCCATGCTAACTGAGAAGATATGAAGATCAAAAATATTATCCCTTAAGGGATATGTTTTAGTGAATAGAAAAGAAGTATTTATAATCAGGTTCTTAGAAGTTTAATCATTCCTCCCATAAATTTGTAAGCCTAACAACAGCCTTCTTTGCACAGGAGGAAAGAGGGTGAGAAGTCTAGTCCCATGTTCAAATTACTCAATTTGAAATTAGTGAGACCTGGGACTTCCCTGGCAGTCCAGTGGTTAAGACTTCACCTTCCAATGCAGGGGGTGCGGGCCAGGGAGCTAAGATCCCACATGCCTCGGGGCCAAAAAACAAAACATAAAACAGAAGCAATATTGTAACAAATTCAATAAAGACTTTAAAAAAAAGAAATCAGTGACATCTGTTCTCCAATAAATAGTATTACATACAACAAGAACAAACTCCTGTGTGTATGGTATGCTCACTTAGACTGGGGAGGAAGAGGGGGATAGTGAGGAAGGAGGTCATGGAGAAGAAAGGCCAACAAAGGAAACATAAGGAAGCAGTAGAAAGTGGAGAATAAGAAGAAAATGATATATTTGCAGTCACAGGTCTCCAGGAAAGTAATTTAAATCTAGTCTTACAGTTAAGTGTCAAAGAGTGATCAACCACAACGACCATTGACCTTCTTTCTCCCAGGGTGCTAGAAAGACAGGGGAACTAATGAAATCAGTATTCTTTACTGCTCACCTGCCATAAATTTTAAGTGACCCTGGACAAGGCTAAGTCAGTACACCTCTAGCATGGTGATTATAAGCATGGGCTCATGACCCAGATGGCCTGGGTTAGAATCCTGGTTCTGCCATTTCCTAGGAATGAAGTTTTTACCTTTCTGTGCCTCAGTTCCTCACCTGAAAAATAAGAATAGTACCTATCTCATAGGATCGTTGAAAGGATGTAAACAGTTTTATAAACATAATACACTTAAAACAGTATCTGGCACATAAAAGCTTTATAAGCCACTTTGGAAGATAGTTTAGCAGTTTCTTACAAAACTAAACATATGCTTACCATACAATCCAGCAATTGCACTCCTTGGTATTTAACCAAATGAGCTGAAAACTTGTGTCCACATAAACGCCTGCAAATGAATATTTATAACAGCTTTATTCATAACTGCCAAAACTTGGAAGCAACCAAGACGTCCTTCCGTAGGTGAATGGATAAATATACTGTGGTACATTCAGAAAGAAAAAAGAGAAAATGAGCTATAAAGCCATGAAAAGACATGGAGGAATCTTAAGTATATATTACTAAGTGATATATACTTATATATAGTATAGCCCATATAAGCCTAAGAAGGCTACATACTGTTTGATTCCAACTATATGACACTCTGGAAAAAGCAAAACCATAGAGACAGTAAAATGATCAGTGGATTCTGGGGGTTTAGGGGAGAGGGAAGACTGAATAGGCAGAGCACAGAGGATTTTTAGGATAGTGAAACTATTCTGTATGATACTATAATGGTGCATACATGTCATTATACATTTGTCAAAACCCACAGGATGTATAACACTGAGAGTGAACCCTAATATAAATGATGGATGTGAACTGATAATGATGTGCCAATGTAGGTTCATTGACTGTAACAAATTAATCACCCTGGGTGAGGAATTTTGATCAAGGGGAAGCTGCATGTATGCGGGGGTAGGAGGTACACGGGAAATCTCTGTATCTTCCACACAATTTTGCTACGAATCTAAAACTTCTCTAAAAAATTAAGTCTATTAAAATTTATTTTGAAAAGGTAGTACTTTAGATTGACAATTAAGAAGACACTGTGGGGTGGTAGAATGAGACAGAGAAGGAACCTGATAACTATGTGCTGGCCTCAAATCTGCCATAATCAGGCTATGTGACTTAGGACAAATTTTCTTAGCTTTTCTGGACCCTATTTTGTCTACCTGTACAAAAAGGGGAGTAAAGCTCAGTGGGGCTTAACCTTGTTTGGGTTGCTCCCTTCCAGGCTACCCTCCACACAAGGATTATCTTCCTAAAAAATAAAAGCTGGTTATATTATTCCCTATTTTAAACTTCCTTTGCCTGGCCCCTCCCTCCAGGATAAAAGCCAAACTCTTTCTTAGGATATATAGAGACCCTTCACAATTTGACCCTTTTGGCCACACTATTCTAATTTCCTTTCATTCTAGTCCATATTTCTTTTTTTAAAATTAACATTACTTTTCTGTTTTCAAATCACCTTACTTTTAAAAAATATTTATTTAGGCTGCACCAGATCTTTTTTTTAATTAATTAATCTATTTATTTATTTTTGGTTGCGTTGGGTCTTTGTTGCTGCGCACGGGCTTTCTCTAGTTACGGCGAGTGGGGCTACTCTTGGTTGTGGTGTGCGGGCTTCTCATTGTAGTGGTTTCTCTTGTTGCAGAGCACGGGCTTTAGGCGCGTGGACTTCAGTAGTTGTGGCACGTGGGCTCGGTAGTTGTGGCGCACAGGCTTAGTTGCTCCGTGGCATATGGGATCTTCCTGAACCAGGGCTCGAACCCGTGTCCCCTGCATTGGCAGGCGGATTCTTAACCACTGCGCCACCAGGGAAGCCCTGCACCAGGGCTTAGTTGCAGCACGTGGGCTCTTAGTTGTGGCATATGGACTTCTTAGTTGTGGCATACATGCGGGATCTAGTTCCCCGACCAGGGATCGAACCCAGACCCCCTGCATTGGGAGGGCGGAGCCTTAGCTACTGGACCACCAGGGAAGTCCCTAGCCCATATTTCTTTACAAGTGCTTCTCAAAGTGTAATCTAAGGATCACCCTCCATCAAGTGCCTATGACAAAAGCAAATGCCTTTGCCCCAAATAAGGTTAGGATCTCAGGTGACAGGGTGCAAGAATCTACATTTCCACAAGATCTCCAGGTGATTCTGCCTCAGGTGGTATTTGAAAACCATAACCCTTTATTTCAGCCATGTTGAAATTTCCCCCATTCCCCTGCCTGGAATGTCCTTCCCTGCCTTATCTACCTGGTAACATCTGCTTTTTAGCACAACTGTCACCTCCACTATGAAGCCTTTGGCCAATCCCCTAGGTAATTGTCTGTTTCCTCCTCTGTGCTTCTACAGCACTTAGTTCATCTCTCAGACAGTACTTAGTACCTACTGTACTGTACTTAGTACCTACTTACATGTCTGTTTCTCCTACTATAATGTGACCTTGAAATCAGAGACTATGTTTTAATTTATTTTTACATCCCCAGCATCTAAGACATAATAGATAACAATAAATGTTTGTTGAACAAATGAATGAATGGATAAAGATGAAGAACTAAAGTATTCATCTCACAAATATTTGAGTGCCTACAATGTGGTAGGCACTATTCTGGTACAAGAAAGTAGCCAGAACTTTTTGCCTGTAAGACAATTAGAACCCTGCACACAGGGTTCTATCTTAAGCCTCTTTCAGCATTTTATCTGTGGAAACTTCCAAATGAGCCCCTTGTTTGTTTATGCATTCTTTAGGATAGAACCACTTGTCTGATGTTTACAAGTGGCCTTATGACAATGAATGGCAATGGGAAAGCACAATGTACTTAGTCCATTCCCATAAATGTGCTTTGGGAGTCCAGACTCAACTTCATAGTCACCTTCTCTTTATTGCTTTCTGGAGAATATAATATAAAGATTTGGCAAATGAGAAAACAGTAAATGAAGACAAAGCCAAAGTTATTCTGCCAATAAATACTTTAATGAGAACCGAGGTCTGTAACATAAATAGCAGTAACTGCCCTGGCCTATGCCTTCTGCTCTAGCCCAAGTCTGGGGCTAACAAACTACATTTAACCCACATTTGAAGAGAAGGTCATTTTGAGTGTCATCTATCAGTATCCATCTTCACAGAAGATACCAATCTGGGGCCAGAGTCTCAGTGTTAATACTCCCTCTCAGGGAAAAGTTCACATGGCAACACAAACACATGAGCAATTTTGAACCATCCTATCGTTCTTCCATCAGGAGGGCCTTGGGAGACCAATGATTCAGTAAACACTTACAACTTTGTCAAAATACATTAGAACACAGAAAAAGGGAAAAGAAGAGTAGAAAGGTTGGCAGGGCTTGACTCACATATATTCAGTCCTTAGATTTGAAGCCTCTTGAGCTGCTCGTATGTAATAAAAAACTGAAGAGTAAGTCATGGAAGATCACTGGGATGATACTGAAAGTCAAACCCGGTTCTAAAATTGTGCATTGCATTCTCTTAAATTGAGGTACTTAGTCTGTGCTACTCTAAGTTGCATTTGTTTTAAAAGTCTTTTTTAAAACAATATCTAGCAAATCAAGCATGTGTTGAGTGCCCACCATGTGCCAATTTTGATTGCTGGCATTTAGCAATATAAACATATTAAAATTCTAACATATTTATATCCTTCAGGGGCAAACAGGCCATACACACACACACACACACACACACACACACACACACACACACAAATATCCAAGAACATCAACGACATATAATTCAGTGCTAGAGTAACTGTTAAAGACATTAGACGATCAGAGGAATCCCAAGGAGGGAGGGAGATACTATCTCCATTAACCTATAGACTCCACAAGGGCAAGGATTACTTTTCAACCCTGAAGTGCTCACCACTGTACAAACACCACCACACACACTATCCAACTCATGGCTCTTCCCATAGGAGGCACTCAAACACAGCTAAAGGAAGGAGGGTCATCCATGAGGAAAGAGCCCTGCTTCGCTCTGGATTCTTTTGCTCTATGAGTGTTTTCTGTCTTATTATTTCCCCAGCTATTTTAGTCATACACTTAGGGGTAGGAAATATGGATTACCTCAGCATGGACCTTCCTGTGGACATCTCCTAGCAGGGTTTCCCAAAACTTCCTAGCCCCTTCCAGATTTGGCTGTGTTTGTTGTTGTTGTTTGTTTTAAAGAGGAAAAGAAACTTTGGCATTTCTTTTCTAATCCCTTTAGTTTGTATTAGACTCCAACTGAAAGCCATTTCTGTACTTAGTTCCACCCGCAGTGGTCACCATTAGAATGCTTGAGTAGATTCTCACTTGCCTAAAGGCTTCAATAATCAAATTTTCCTTCCTATAGCCTAGAATTATCTGGGAGCTTGAAGCATGTACTTCCATTCTCATGTTCCAAAAGGATACAATGATGTTCCAGGGTCCAAGTCGAAGCCAGTTTGGCCAAAATCCTTTATAGAGTGCAAAAAAGCCCTCATGTTTCCACATCTGACGGAAAGATACAATAAAAAAATGAGTGAATTCTCCTTACATTTTACATCTGACAATTATTTTTATTTTAGTACTCATCTTCCATGCCCCTCCCCAACAACTTAGAATCCATGAATGGTCCTTTTTCTAAAGACATACATTTTGTGTTCTAAATCCACCCACCCACTCATTCAACAAGTATTTACTAAGGACCTACAATATGCAAAGTACTCTTCTCCATGTTGGGATAATAGTAATAATAGTAAACAAGAGAGAAAGTGTCTGTGTTAGCCAGCCTCCAAGATGGCCCCCGATGAAAGCCAACTCCAGTTATTCACACCCTTGTGTAGTCCCTCCCACAACATATCAGGATTGGTCTGTGTCACCAATAGAGTATGGCAGTAGTGAACGTACGTCACCGCCAATGCTATGCTATAAACGTTTTGTATATAATAAGGTTTTGCCTTGTTCTGTCTTTGATCATTTACTCTGGAGGAAGCCAGATGCCATGTCATGAAGAGAAGCCCATGTGGTGAGAGACTAAGCCCTCCAGCCAACAGCCAGAGAGGAACAAAGCCTTCCTGCTGACAACTACATGAGTGATCCTTGAAGCAGATGTCCCAGCCCCAGTCAAGCCTTCAGATGATTTCAACCCTAGCTGACATCCGGACTATTACCTCATGAGAGAGCCTAAGCTGAAATCATTCAGCTAAGCTGCCTCTGAATTCCTAACCCACAGAAACTGTGACATAATAAATGCATGTTGTATTAAGGCACTGAGTTTTGGAGTAATTTGTTACACAGCCACAGATAACATACATTCCCTGCCCTCATGGAGTGCATACTCTAGTGGACCTGACAAACGAATACATAAATTGATATATATTATATTCACAAATAATAAGTACTAATAAGACAACTAAAGCAGAGTAGGGGAAGAGGAGTTGGGCAAGTCACTGTCCTTCTCTGAATCTGTTTCATCACTGTAAATTCTGTGTATGTAATGCCATGGATGACCTCATGTGAATGACCAGAGGATTAGATGAGGAATAGTGTAAAATGCTTTGAGTTTAAGTTTTCTGTTTTATACACTGTAGGTCCTACATACGCCAACTGAGTGGTTATCAGAATTAAATGACACAGAGATTGGTTCAAGATGGCAAAATAGAAGGACATGCGCTCACTCCCTCTTGTGAAAGCACCAGAATCACAACTAACTGCTGAACAATCATAGACAGGAGACACTGGAACTCACTAAAAAAGATACCCCACATCCAAAGACAAAGGAGAAGCCGCAATGAGATGGTAGGAGGGGTGCAATCACAATAAAATCAAATCCCATAACTGCTGGGTGGGTAACTCACAAACTGGAGAACATTTATATCACATAAGTCCACCCATTGGAGTGAAGGTTCTGAGCCCCACGTCATTTCCCAACCTGGGGATCCGGCAACGGGAGAAGGAATTCCTAGACAATCAGACTTTGAAGCCTAGCGGGATTTGATTGCAGGACTTTGACAGGACTGGGGGAATCATAGAGACTCCACTCTTGGAGGGCACACACAAAGTAGCGTGCGCATCAGGGTCCAGGGGAAGGAGCAGTGGCCCCATAGTAGACTGAACCAGACCTACCTGCTACTGTTGGAGGGTCTCCTGCAGAGGCGGGGAGTGGCTGTGGCTCACCGTGGGGACAAGGACACTGGCAGCAGAACTTCTGGGAAGTACTCCTTGGCGTGAGCCCTCCCAGAGTCCACCATTAGCCCAACCAAAGAGCCGGGTAGGCTCCAGTGCTGGGTCGACTCAGGTCAAACAACCAACAGGGAGGGAACCCAACCCCACCCATCAGTAGACAAGTGGATTAAAGTTTTACTGAGCTCTGCCCACCAGAGGAACAGCCAGCTCTACCCACCACCAGTCCTTCCCATCAGGAAGCTTGCACAAGCCTCTTAGATAGCCTCATCCACCAGAGGGAAGACAGCAGAAGCAAGAAGAACTACAATTCTGCAGCCTGTGGAAGGAAAACCACATTCACAGAAAGATAGACAAAATGAAAAGGCAGAGGACTTTGTACCAGATGAAGGAATAAGACAAAACCCCAGAAAAACAACTAAAAGAAGTGGAGATAGGCAACCTTCCAGAAAAAGAATTCAGAATAATGATAGTGAAGATGATCCAGGACCTCGGAAAAAGAATGGAGGCAAAGATCGAGAAGATGCAAGAAAAGTTTAACAAACACCTAGAAGAATTAAAGAACAAACAAAGAGAGATGAACAATACAATAACTGAAATGAAAAATACACTAGAAGGAATCAAGAGCAGAATAACTGAGGCAGAAGAATGGATAAGTGACCTAGAAGACAGAAATGGTGGAATTCACTGCTGTGGACCAGAATAAAGAAAAAGAATGAAAAGAAATGAAGACAGCCTAAGAGACCTCTGAGACAACATTAAACACAACAACATTTGCATTATAGGGGTCCCAGAAGGAGAAGAGAGAGAGAAAGGATCCGGGAAAATATTTGAAGAGATTATAGTCAAAAAATTCCCTAACATGGGAAAGGAAATAGCCACTCAAGTCCAGGAAGCGCAGAGAGTCCCAGGCAGGGTAAACCCAAGGAGAAACAGGCCGAGACACATAATAATCAAACTGAAAAAAATTAAAGACAAACAAAACTTATTGAAAGCAACAAGGGAAAAATGACAAATAACATACAAGGGAACTCCCATAAGGTTAACAGCTGATTTCTCAGCAGAAGCTCTACAAGCCAGAAGGGAGTGGCACGGTATATTTAAAGTGATGAAAGGGAAGAAACTACAACAAAGATTACTCTACCTGGCAAGGATCTCATTCAGATTTGATGGAGAAATCAAAAGCTTTACAGACAAGCAAAAGCTAAGAGATTCAGCATCACCAAACCAGCTCTACAACAAAAGCTAAAGGAACTTCTCTAAGTGGAAAACACAATAGAAGAAAAGGAACTACAAAAAAGAACCCATATAGCACAGGGAGATTAGCTCGGTGCTTTGTGAACACCTAGAGGGGTGGGATAGTGAGGGTGGGAGGGTGACGCAAGAGGGAGGAGATACGGGGATATATGTATACGTATAGCTAATTCATTTTGTTACAAAGCAAACTAACACCATTGTAAAGCAATTTTACTCCAATAAAGATGTTAAAAAAACAAACCAATAACAATTAAGAAAATGGTAATAGGAACATACATATCGATAATTACCTTAAACGTGAATGGATTAAATTCTCCAACCTAAAGACACAGGCTAGCTGAATGGATACAAAAACAAGACCCATATATATACTGTCTACAAGAGACCCACTTCAGATCTAGGGACAAATACAGACTGAAACTGAGGGGATAGAAAAAGATATTCCATGCAAATGGAAATCAAAAGAAAGCTGGAGTAGCAATACTCATATCAGATAAAATAGACTTTAAAATAAAGAATGTTACAAGAGACAAGGAAGGACACTACATAATGATCAAGGGATCAATCCAAGAAGAAGATATAACAATTATAAATATACATGCACCCAACATAGGAGCACCTCAATACATAAGGCAACTGCTAACAGCTATAAAAGAGGAAATCGACAGTAACACAATCATAGTGGGGGACTTTAACACCTCACTTACACCAATGTTCAGATCATCCAGACAGAAAATTAATAAGGAAACACAAGCTTTAAATGACACAACAGACCAGATAAATTTAATTGATATTTATAGGACATTCCACCCAAAAACAGCAGATTACACTCTCTTCTCAACTGCACATGGAATATTCTGAAGGATAGATCACATCCTGGGTCACAAATCAACCCTTGGTAAATTTAAGAAAACTGAAATCATATCAAGCATCTTTTCCGACCACAAAGCTATGAGATTAGAAATCAATTACAGGGAAAAAAACGTAAAAAACACAAACACATGGAGGCTAAACAATATGCTACTAAATAACCAAGAGATCACTGAAGAAATCAAAGAGGAAATAAAAAAAATACCTAGAAACAAATGACAAGGATAACACGATGACCCAAAACTTATGGGATGCAGCAAAAGCAGTTCTAACAGGGAAGTTTATAGCAATACAATCCTACCTCAGGAAACAAGAAAAATCTCAAATAAGCAACCTAAACTTACACCTAAAGCAATTAGAGACAGAAGAACAAAAAACCCCTTAAGTTAGCAGAAGGAAAGAAATCATAAAGATCAGACCAGAAATAAATTAAAAAGAAATGAAGGAAACAATAGTAAAGATCAATAAAACTAAAAGCTGGTTATTTGAGATGCTAAACAAAATTGATAAACCTTTAACCAGACTCATCAAGAAAAAGGGAGAGGACTCAAATCAGTAGAATTAGAAATGAAAAAGGAGAAGTTACAACAGACACCGCAGAAATACAAAGCATCATAAGAGACTACTACAAGCAACTCTATGCCAATAAAATGGACAACCTGGAAGAAATGGACAAATTCTTAGAAAGATATCACCTTCCAAGACTGAACCAGGAAGAAACAGAAAATATGAGCAGACCAATCACAAGTAATGAAATTGAAACTGTGATTGAAAATCATCCAACAAAGAAAAGTCCAGGACCCGATGGCTTCACAGGTGAATTCTATCAAACATTTAGAGAAGAGCTAACACCCATCCTTCTCAAACTCTTCCAAAAAATTGCAGGAACACTCCCAAACTCATCCTATGAGGCCACCATCACCCTGATACCAAAACCAGACAAAAATGCTACAAAAAAAAGAAAGTTACAGGCCAATATCACTCATGAATATAGATGCAAAAATACTCAACAAAATACTAGCAAACAGAATCCAACAGCACATTAAAAGGATCATACACCATGATCAAGTGGGATTTATCCCAGGGATGCGAGGATTCTTCAATATATGGAAATCAATCAATGTGATACACCATATTAACAAACTGAAAAATAAAAACCATATGTTCATCTCAATAGATGCAGAAAAAGCTTCTGACAAAATTCAACACCCATTTTTGATAAAAACTCTCCAGAAAGTGGGCATAGAGGGAAACTACCTCAACGTGATAAAGGCCATATATGACAAACCCACAGCAAAGATCATTCTCAATGGTGAAAAACTGAAAGCATTTCCTCTAAGATCAGGAAAAAGACAGGGATGTACACTCTCGCCACTATTATTCAACACAGTTTTGGACGTCCTAGCCACGGCAATCAGAGAAGAAAAAATAAAAGGAATACAGATTGGAAAAGAAGAAGTAAAACCGTCACTGCTTGCAGATGACATGATACTATACATACAGACTCCTAAAGATGCCACTAGAAAACTACTAGAGCTAATCAATGAATCTGGTAAAGTTGCAGGATACAAAATGAATGCACAGAAATCTCTTGCATTCCTATGCACTAATGAAAAATCTGAAAGAGAAATTAAGGAAACATTCCCATTTACCACTGCAACAAAAATTATAAAATACCTAGGAATAAACCTACCTAAGGAGACAAAAACCTGTATGCAGAAAACTATAAGACACTGGTGAAAGAAATTAAAGATGATACCAACAGATGGAGAGATATACCATGTTCTTGGATTGGAAGAATCAATATTGTGAAAATGACTATACTACCCAAAGCAATCTACAGATTCAATGCAATCCCTATCAAATTACCACTGGCATTTTTTACAGAACTACAACAAAAAATCTTAAAACTTGTATGGAGACACAAAAGACCCCGAATAGCCAAAGCAGTCTTGAGGGAAAAAAATGGAGCTGGAGGAATCAGACTCCCTGACTTCAGACTATACTACAAAGCTAGAGTAATCAAGACAATATGGTACCAGCACAAAAACAGAAAGATCAATGGAACAGGATAGAAACCCCAGAGATAAACCCATGCACCTACGGTCAACTAATCTATGACAAAGGACGCAAGGATATACAGTGGAGAAAAGACGATTTCTTCAATAAGTGGTGCTGGGAAAACTGGACAGCTATATGCAAAAGAAGGAAATTAGAACACTCCCTAAAACCATACACAAAAATAAACTCAAAATGGATTAAAGAGCTAAATGTAAGACCAGACACTATAAAACTCTTAGAGGAAAACATAGGAAGAACACTCTTTGACATAAATCACAGCAAGATCGGTTTTGATCCACCTCCTAGACTAATGGAAATAAAAACAAAAATAAACAAATGGGACCTAATGAAACTTAAAAGCTTTTGAACAGTAAAGGAAACTACAAACAAGATGAAAAGACAACCCTCAGAATGGGAGAAAATATTTGCAAACAAATCAACGGACAAAGCCTTAATCTCCAAAATATATAAACAGCTCATGCAGCTCAATATTAAAACAACAAACAACCCAATCCAAAAATGGGCAGAAGACCTAAACAGACATTTCTCCAAAGAAGACATACAGATCTCCAAGAAGCACATGAAAAGCTGCTAACATCACTAATTATTAGAGAAATGCAAATCAAAACTACAATGAGGTATCACCTCACACCATTTAGAATGGGCATCATCAGAAAATCTACCAACAACAAATGCTGGAGAGGGTGTGGAGAAAAGGAAACCCCCGGGCTTCCCTGGTGGCACAGTGGCTGAGAGTCCGCCTGCCAATGAAGGGGACACGGGTTCATGCCCCGGTCCAGGAAGATCCCACATGGCACAGAGCGGCTGGGCCCGTGAGCCATGGCCACTGAGCCTTCGCGTCCGGAGCCTGTGCTCCACAACGGGAGAGGCCACAACAGTGAGAGGCCCACATACCGCAAAAAAATAAAAATAAAAATAAATAAATGGACCCATGCAGTTCAAACTCATGTTGCTCAAGGGTCAACTATACAATAAAATGTAACAAATGTGATACAGCCATACCACAGAATATTACCCAACCATAAAAAGGAACAAAGTACAGGCATACCTCATTTTATTGCACTTCACTTTACTACACTTTGCAGATAGTGGATTTTTAACAAATTGAAGGTTTGTGGCAACCCTGCATGGAGCAAGTCTATCAGCACCATTTTTCCAACAGCACTTGCTCATTTTGTATCTCTCTGTCACTTTTGGTAATTCTCGTCATATTTCAAACTTCTTCATTATATTATATTTGTTATCATGATCTGTAATCTTTGATGTTACTCTTGCAAAGAAATGACTCACTGAAGGCTCAGATGATGGTTAACATTTTTTAGCAAATCAAGGTATGTACATTGTTTTTTTTAAGACAATACTATTGCACACTTCATAGACTACTGTATAGTGTAAACATAATTTTTACATGCACTGGGAAACCAAAAAGTTCATGTGACTTGCTTTATTGTGACATTTGCTTTATTGCGGTGGTCTGGAAGCACACCTCTGAGGTATGCCTGTACTGATACATGCTACAGCATGGATGAACCTTGAAACATTATGATAAGTGAAATGAGCCAGTCAAAAAGCTCACATAGGGCTTCCCTGGTGGCGCAGTGGTTGAGAGTCCACCTGCCAATGCAGGGGACACGGGTTCATGCCCCGGTCCGGGGGGATGCCGCATGCCGTGGAGCGGCTGGGCCCGTGAGCTGTGGCCGCTGGGCCCGCGCGTCCGGAGCCTGTGCTCCGCAACGGGAGAGGCCACAACAGTGAAAGGCCTGCATAACGCAAAAAAAAAAAAAAATGCTCACATATTGTATGGTTCCATTTATATAAGATATCCAGAATAGGCAAATCTACAGAGATAAAAGTACATTAGTAGTTTCTTAGGGCTGGAAGACAGGGAGGTAATAGCTAAAGGGCACAGGGTTTCTTTTTGAGGTCATGAAAATGTTCTAAAATTGACTGTGGTGATGATGGTTGCACATATCCGTGAATATACCAAAAGCCTATTCACTCTGAATAGGTGAATTTTATGAATTCTATGAAGTTAAAGAAACATCAAAAAAGATGTTTTTTTAATTCAAAAAGAGTCATGTACCAAAATGTTCATTGCAGCTCTATTTACAATAGCCTGGAGATGGGAACAACCTAAGTGCCCATCATCGGATGAATGGATAAAGAAGATGTGGCACATATATACAATGGAATATTACTCAGCCATAAAAAGAAATGAAATTGAGCTATCTGTAATGAGGTGGATGGACCTAGAGTCTGTCATACAGAGTGAAGTGAGTCAGAAAGAGAAAGACAAATACCGTATGCTAACACATATATATAGAATTTAAGAAAAAAAATGTCATGAAGAACCTAGGGGTAAGACAGGAATAAAGACACAGACCTACTAGAGAACGGGCTTGAGGATATGGGGAGGGGGAAGGGTGAGCTGTGACAAAGCGAGAGAGAGGCATGGACATATATACACTACCAAACATAAGGTAGATAGCTAGTGGGAAGCAGCCACATAGCACAGGGAGATCAGCTCAGTGCTTTGTGACTGCCTGGAGGGGTGGGATAGGGAGGGTGGGAGGGAGGGAGACGCAAGAGGGAAGAGATATGGGAACATATGTATATGTATAACTGATTCACTTTGTTGTAAAGCAGAAACTAACACACCATTGTAAAGCAATTATACCCCAATAAAGATGTTTAAAAAAAGATGTTTTTTAAAATATATTAAATGCTATGACAGAGCAAGTATACAGAACTACATACACATACACAGTTTAATGGTCAGGGAAGGCCTTTATGAAAAAATAATGCAATCTGAAGAATGAGTAGAAGCTAGCCGTCTAACAAAGTATATGGCATGGGTGAAAGCTTGGGAATGAAAGAAAAGTCTGGTACTAGAACTTGTTCAGTATGTCTGGAATACAGAATAAAGGTAGCAAAGATAAGGCTGTAGAGGTAAAAAGGGGTCAAGTCATATGGACCTTGCATCAAAGAGAAGCCATTCAAGGGTTTTAATATAGAGGTAACAGGATGAGATTTGCAGCTGCTCATTTCTACATCAGAGATGAATGCATAATTCCATTCACCAAAGTGTTATGGCACTCTTATAGATAAAATAAAAATGTATGATGACAATAAAGAGCAAAGTTGTTTTAAAGAATTTTAATAGCAAGTAAGTGAATGAGTGAGTAAATATAAGTACTTAAAGGTTACTGTCAACATGAAAATATGTTTCTGACAATATCATACAGCATAGTGGTTACAAGTATAAACCCTGGAATCAAACAAACCCTGATTTAAATCTCAGATCTGCCACTTATTAGGTATATAATCTTGGGTAAATACTTAGCTACTCTGAACCTGAGTTCTCTCCTATATAAAATGACAAAGATATTATCCACTCTATAGGGTTGCTGAGAGTTAAAGGATATACTCTAGTGTGTGGTACATAATAAGCATTCAATAAATGCTATTACTATATTACTATACCCTCTATTTCCTCTTAGCCAACCTTCTTGAAAGAGTATTTTATACTTGTCTACTCATCCTCACTTCCTATGTGTTTATCTGTCTCTTCCTATTAGAATTAAAATGTCATGAAGGCCAGGACTTATTTGTTCACCAACCTAGAACAGTACCTAGCACAGAAGACACAAACATTTTTGTAATGAATGAATGAATGATTAAACACACTCTTCAATGCACAGCAATCTGACTTTTACAAACACCAATCCAGCAAACCTCCTCTAGAAAATATTAAATCCAGCAGACACTTTGCAGTCCTTATACTGGATCTCTCTATTCCATTTAGCATTAAATAACTGCTCATCCCTTCTTGAAGCTCATTACTCCCTTGGCTTCTGTGACACTACTCGCTTGTAAGTTTCCTCGTATCTTCTGAACTGTTATCTTTTTTTCTTCTTTTTTTTTTTTTTGGCCGCACCACATAGCTTGTGGGATTTTAGTTCCCCAACAGTGGACTGAACCCGCACCCTCAGCAGTGAAAGTGCAGAGTCCTAACCACTAGACCGCCAGGGAATTCCCTGAAGTGTTACCTTTTGGTGTCTCTCCTGGGTTCCTCATCTGCCAAGCCCTTAAAAGTTGGTATTTCCCCAGAGTTCTTTCCTTGGTCCCACTTCTCTCTATACCAGTGACTGTCAAGTGGAAGGGTGAGCATGTCAGAAATAGAAAGGGGGTCTTTTGCCAAACTCTACTCCCCAGGGTATGAGAATCACTGCTTCTGTGAATCACTGTTAATGAATGGAAGGAGTTTTATAATACTCCAGTGTGCTAGGAAAGCAAAAAAGCTGTGAACTCCTCTACCTGCTCTCCTTGGCCTCCCCCTCCAGTTATGTAACACCTGTACACTACTGCTTCCCCAGGTTCTTATCTACACCCCTGAACTCTCCCCCAAGTTAAGACTAAGATATCCAAATATATTCACTGGGTGTTCCTCAAAATATCCAAAACTGTGATGTCTCCCACAAAACCTGCTCCTCTTCCTGTAATGCCTCTGTCAATGAATGTCACTACATGGTCACCAAGGCCAAAAACTGGGAAGTTATCTTTTTTTTTTTTTGGGAAGTTATCTTTGACATCTTCTTTCTCCCACACCTCTCCACATCAAGTCAACAAAATCCTGTTGACTTTATCAACTAAATTATTCTCAACTCTATCCCCACTATTCATGCTCAAGTTCAGGCTCTCATCATCTCTTGCTCAGACTACTATAAGAGCCTTCTAATCAGTTTCCCTATCTCTAGGTCAGTGGTTCTCAAAGTGTGGTCCCAGACTAGGAGCATCAGTACTGCCTGGGAACTGGTTAGAAATGCAAATTCCCAGGTTCTTCTCCAAACTTACTGAATCAGAATCTGGTGATGGGGCCCAGCCACCTGCATTTTAACAAGCCTTCCAGGGGGTTCAGATGCATGTTAAAGTTTTAAGAACCACTGTTCCAGGCTTATCCCCTTAGATTAATGGTTTTCAACCTTGGGCGAACATTGCAATCACCTGAGGAGTTTTCAAAATACTGATAACCTGGCTCCCACCCCAGGCATTCTGAGGTCATTGGTTTAAGGTGGGTGCAGAGCTGTGAATGTTCCCCAGGTGATTGCAGTGTGCATCTAAGATTGAGAACAACTGTCTCCACAAAGCCAGCGTGATCTATTTAAAACGTAGATCTGACCTGATTAAAATCTTTCAATAGCTCCTCATCAAGTAAAAGAATAAGTCCAAGCATCTCAGCATAGCATTCAATATCCTTTATAACCTAACTAACCCTCATCCACCAACATGAGGAAGGCACCACAGTGTGAAGAATGTTGGGTTGAAGCCAATGGTCTAAGTTGAAATCCCAGCTCTCCCACTTACTAGCTGTGAAACCTTGGGCAGGTTAGTTAATCTCTTAGCACTTCAGTATGCTGTACTGGTGAGGATTAAATGAATGAATACATGTAAGTCTCATTAGGACAGTTCCCGATACACAGTAAAGCACTCAACAGATGTGAGTTACTATTATTTTAGACGTTCCATCTACAGGAAACCTATCCCAAACTTCCAAATTGGACTAAAATTTCCTCCCATAGACCCCTGAGTTTATCACTTGACAAGATGTGTTGATTATCTGTTTGTATACATGTGGTACACTGTAATTTCTCTGTACGTACTAAAATGGTGCCTGATAGATAATAGTTGTTAACTAAACTGAGAAACCATATGACAATATCATATTTTAGCTCCAAATTTGTTTTTTGTAGAAGTATTATCATGAATGATTATATAATATATAATACATGTATGATATTCAGCTTCCTACAAACATAACATAGCAGAAACTTTCAAAGCCAAACCGTGAACAATAGTACAATGCTGAATGGAAACCAAGTACCAGATTTTCTATTATAGCATCTCTGCCTTGTCTGAAATGGGCAAATGTGGGATAATGTTAAGTCCTTTCTATCAGTAATTCTACATGGTGCTATTGATAAAAGTATCCTGCAGTCTTAAGCATTCAAACTGGAATAATAATATTAAGGACCACTGTGCATCAGCAGATTGCCAAGGAGACAGCTTTCCTACCTAGGAATTACTCTGAGAGGCTACTAAAAATAGACATAATGATTCTTCCACCTTCAGAATGAAATGCAGCAACTAAGAATAAAGACTGCAAGAAGGTCTGAGACATCAAAGAAAATTAAAAATACAATCCAAGTTCACAGTGTGCGTACCTTTAAAATACCATCCAAAGTGCCTTTGTAGAGGTCCACATGTCCCACAATTGCCCTCTGGTTCATCATGCGAGTTCGAACCACATCAACTGGATTGGAAGCCAGAGCCCCAGCCAAGCCGCATGTAAAGCTGGAACTAAAGATAAAAACTTTAAGAAGACAGACTGCCCCACTTCCACCTCTGCCCGCTTAAACTGAAATTAGTCCAAATATAAATGTACAATGAGTCAGACTTATCAGATAAAACCTGGCACTTGCCCTTTCATTACAATCTAAAAAGAAAGGAAATATTTACTAATCTTTACATTATTCAAAAGTTGTCCCCTTCACTTTTCAATCCAAAATTCAGATAGCCTTTTTTTTAAGGGGACAGTTTATATAAGTCTAGCAAGTTCCCTAAGCAGGAAGTATTATGCATCATCTATTAGTTATGTACATTTTTCAAACCACAGCATCATACGCCAAATGCATTTGAGTAGTAAAATATCATAAAAGTTGCAAGATGAAGAAAACGTAGAATGAAATTAGCAACAGTCTTCAGCCCAAAACTGTGGTTTTGTTTCACAGGCCCTATAAAATTTCACCCTTTTATTCTGTTTCTCATTGAGAAAATTTGCTTTCTGATCCAAAATTAACCAAAGCAAATAATAGATGAGTTTATTAGATACAGAGGCTGTGTATGAACAAATGCAAATCCTACAGACCTCTGATAGGCTACTGTATTAGACACTGCCCCCAAGTACCAAAGTGCCCATAGCATCTGGAATCTCTGTACCTGTATCAGAAGGCTTGAAGTTCTGGTGATGAGAGAGAAAAAGGTATTTAGACCATATGTACCCATTATCAATTCTACCTGAGGACTTCAGTGAAAGATGCTTTTTGTGCTTAAAGTACTAAATATATGGAATGAGTACAACCTATCATACTTACACAAAGTGAGTTAAGATTGTGTCTCCCACCACCCCTGATAATATTAAGTGCTTCTTCGTAATGTCATAGACTGGTAGCTCTACTCCCACAACGATGGCAGCCCGCTGAGCAGTTGGGACAACACCCTACAAAACATAAGTGACATGAGACACCAAGGAAATACACTGGTAGTGACATAAGTCTAAAAGTGAACAAAGTAAGTCAGGAATTAAAAACTAACAGAAAAAATCCAAGTCTGAAGTATAGGGGTTATTACTCCTTCAAATCAATAGCTAATACTGGAACATTTATAAATTTCCAATTCACTTACTGTACTAAAAAATAAAACCATTGATATGACACCCAAAGCACAAGCAACGAAAGAAAAAATAGATAAATGGGACTTTATCACAATTAAACATTTTTGTGATTCAAAGGATACCATCAAGAAAGTGAAAAGACAACCCACACAACGGGAGAAAATATTTGCAAATCATATATCTGGACTAGTATATATCATATATTATACATGGACTAGTATCCAAAATAAAGAACTCTTACAACACAATAATAAAAAGACAAACAACCCAATTAAAAAATGGGCAAAAGATCTAAATAGACATTTCCCCAAAGAAGATAAACACTTATACACTGCTGGTGGGAATACAATATATGGCAGCCACTGTGATAAACACTTTGGCAATTCCTCAAAAGTTAAACATAGAATTACTACATGACCCAGCAATTTCACATCTAGATACATACCCAAGAAAATTATAAACATATATTTATCCAAAAACTTGTACATGAATGTTCATAACAGCATTATTCATAATAGCCAAAAAGTACAAACCACCCAAATGCTTATTAATTGATGAAGGGATAAACAAAATGTGGTATATACATACAATGGAATTATTATTCAGCCATAAAAAGAAATGAAGTACTGATAAATGCTAAAACATAGATGAAACTTAAAAACA